>NC_057809.1:494389008-494592664 GCF_018294505.1 Triticum aestivum | reverse complement strand
TTTTGAAAGGTGGGTTGGCGGATTGCGTGGCGGCCAGCGTGTTCGCGCCTCTTCCACACCTTCCCCCCTCCCGCCTCCTCCTACCTACCCTCTTCTCCTCCCGCCCATACCTCCGCTCGTCGCCACTGTATTTATTCGCGGAAAGCAGCCATTGCCCTGTGTAGTCTGTACCTAATCAAGCTCCTCCACCCTCGCTGCGTATACGAACTCGCGAGCCGTTGTTTGTCTAGTGCAGGCAGGCTCTGCTCCTTGGCCATTCCGGGAAGCTCTCCGTCTCTCGTATAACAGAGGATCATGATCAAGGTCGCGGCGCCGGAGGTGCAGCAGCCGCAGGCCGTCGCCGCAGCCGAGGCGGTCTCGGCGGTGGTGCCGGAGGCGACCATCTTCCGGTCCAAGCTTCCGGACATCGACATCCCCAGCCACCTGCCCCTGCACGAGTACTGCTTCGCCAGGGCGGCCGAGCTCCCGGACGCGCCGTGCCTCATCGCCGCGGCCACGGGGAGGACCTACACGTTCGCGGAGACGCATGCGCTCTGCCGCAAGGCCGCCGCGGCGCTGCACCGGCTCGGCGTCGGCCACGGGGACCGCGTCATGATCCTGCTCCAGAACTGCGTGGAGTTCGCCGTCGCCTTCTTCGGCGCGTCCTTCCTCGGCGCCGTCAGCACGGCGGCCAACCCGTTCTGCACCCCGCAGGAGATCCACAAGCAGCTCGTCGCCTCCGGCGCCAAGATGATCGTCACCCAGTCCGCCTACGTCGACAAGCTCCGGCACGAGAGCTTCCCGAGAATCAGCACAAGCGGCGGCGACGACACGCTCACCGTGATCACCGTCGACGACGAGGCGGCCACCCCGGACGGATGCCTGCCCTTCTGGGGGGTCGTCGGGTCCGCCGACGAGGGCTCGGTCCCGGAGGTGTCCATCTCGCCGGACGACGCCGTGGCGCTGCCCTACTCGTCGGGCACGACGGGGCTGCCCAAGGGCGTGGTGCTGACGCACGGGGGCCTGGTGTCGAGCGTGGCGCAGCAGGTGGACGGCGAGAACCCGAACCTGTACATGCGGGAGGGGGACGTGGCGCTCTGCGTGCTGCCGCTGTTCCACATCTTCTCGCTCAACTCGGTGCTGCTGTGCGCGGTGCGCGCCGGCGCGGCCGTGATGCTGATGCCCAAGTTCGAGATGGGCGCCATGCTGGCGGGCATCGAGCGGTGGCGCGTGACGGTGGCCGCCGTGGTGCCGCCGCTGGTGCTGGCGCTGGCCAAGAACCCCGTGGTGGAGCAGCACGACCTGAGCTCCATCCGGATCGTGCTCTCCGGCGCCGCACCGCTCGGCAAGGAGCTCCAGGACGCGCTCCGTGGCCGCCTCCCGCAGGCCATCTTCGGACAGGTGCGTGTGTACATATCTGCCGCCCGCGTGATCCGCTGTTTTTCACTCCAGCATTAGAACATACTCTAGGAACTTGAATTAGCATGAATTACGAGTTTGCATTGTAGACGATCTTGAATTACTCCAGCTTCTTCTTTTTGGCGGGAAGTCTTGAATTATCTTTTTATTTGCGACGAAAATCTTGAGCTAGCTTGAGATAGAGCATAGGAACATCTCACCACACTTCAACTGAATCTAACTGAAGCGCATTTGATCGAAGAGAGGACGGTCAGTTGTTCCATCTTGACTGCAAAATTTGGCACAGATTATTCACTCCATGCCGCTGTGCAACATGCCCACAACCCACGGCACGCTCGGCCATCAGTTATGTGATCTGTATTCATTCAGTACTGCTCGAACATCGCTAGCAACGGTGAGGGCGTTCCTGAACAAGTAGCCAAAAATGGCAGCTGCACGGGCTGTCGTCTTGCAGCCGTAGAGCGACGTGTACTAGCCCGTCCACCAGGGCCATTCTGCTCGTATATGTGCCAACGCAACGCCACACGCTCCACCAAACTAGCGCGTATACGTGCAACGCCACTGCCCGCTCCTTCCACGGAGGCGTGCAACGCGTGTGCGAGGCATGCACATGCAGCAGCTTCAGGCTCCACGTACGCACGCACCAAGCGTACGTACGTACGTACATATAGATACTCAGCTAATCTACGTCGGATGAGTATAGAAGCTGCGTGCCGTGTTGGGAAAATGGCACTGCCGTACGGTTCACACAATCACACGTCGCGTCGATGAGACGTTGGTTGCTCAACTAATCCATGTGAGCCGCTCGCCGCTCGCCGCACCTACCTGGATGGTCCCGGCGCGTGCGTCGCGTGGTGGCGCGCGTCCCACCGTACCGGCCAGGTGGCCACGGGCGCGAAGCTGACACGTGAGGTTGTCGCTGTGCGCGCAGGGGTACGGGATGACGGAGGCCGGGCCGGTGCTGTCCATGTGCCCGGCGTTCGCGAGGGAGCCGACGCCGGCCAAGTCCGGGTCGTGCGGCACGGTGGTGCGCAACGCGGAGCTCAAGGTGGTCGACCCCGACACGGGCCTCTCCCTCGGCCGCAACCTCCCCGGCGAGATCTGCATCCGCGGCCCGCAGATCATGAAAGGCTACCTGAATGACCCCGTGGCCACCGCCGCGACGATCGACGTCGAGGGGTGGCTGCACACCGGCGACGTCGGCTACGTCGACGACGACGACGAGGTCTTCATCGTCGACCGCGTCAAGGAGCTCATCAAGTTCAAGGGCTTCCAGGTAAACAAACACGACATCTCTGAAGACGTGCACGGCACCACTTTCTACAGTATGACTTAACTAACACTGTGATGATACCCTGTACGTGCAGGTGCCGCCGGCCGAGCTGGAGGCTCTGCTCATCGCGCATCCCTCCATCGCCGACGCCGCCGTCGTCCCGTAAGACAACTATCATCTCAGTAATGTCTTCAAGTACATCACTTGTTCAGCTTCAAGAACAAGATCGAACTGGCCTGGGTAATAAACTGGGTGCGTGTAAATGAATGGATGGCAGGCAAAAGGATGACGCCGCCGGCGAGGTCCCGGTCGCGTTCGTGGTGCGCGCCGCCGACTCCGACATCGCCGAGGAGGCCATCAAGGAGTTCGTATCCAAGCAGGTAGTCACACACGAGAGCAGCTACAGAACCTTGGTCGCTGAATCGATCGGCCATCTCTGACCACGGTTAGTTTGCCAATTTTCAGGTGGTGTTTTACAAGAGGCTGCACAAGGTGTACTTCACCCATGCGATCCCCAAGTCAGCGTCAGGGAAGATACTGAGGAAAGAGCTCAGAGCCAAGCTCGTCTCCCCCGTCACTGCCTGAACAACTACTATTACTACATCCAAGACGTCATTTTTGGACGGACGGCAATTCCAAGATATACATGTTTCGCCTTCTTTGTCATTTGGAAGATTGTAGTACCACGCGGAGTGTATCGCCTGTGGCTGTTAGTGAGGCATGGAGGAGGAAAGTTTTGTCTGTCCATACCATGTTTTTGTACGCTACTCTCTCCATTGAGGAGCACCACTACCACACATGTACTGGGTTCATCATGATGTTAATCAGGATTGGTTCATTTCGACCTCAACTTGTTTTGGCCAAAGCTTAAGCAATCGCCTGAGTGAGCACAGACAGAAAAGCAAATAGCTACGTACGCCTAATTAACGCAAACTGGAAGATGAGAAGTTTGCAGCAACTTATCAACTGAACAAACTGTGGACGACAAAGTATCATCGTATGCAAATAAACAAGCGACCCAATCCCTAACTGAATGTACGTGCAGTGCAGTCTTCTACCGGATGAATACAGACATCGTTCAGCAGTATAAAAGGCAGCAGACATGCTGTGTATCCCTAATGGAACTCCGCAACTTGCTGGGCCGGTATTTAGAAGTTGATTAGGTCATCCTTCTTTGGGTCCTGCCTTTTGGACACGTCCTGGGAACTGCTTCCTCCCTTCTTGCCAAATATCATCTCATCGAGATCATCGAGGATATCATCATCGCCGCCTGACATTGCTCTAGCAGCAGCTGGTTTTCTGACCAGGGCATCCTCATGGCCAACAGTCACGGAATCTTCATGCTCCGTGGCAATTGGTATGACCACTGGCTGTTCTGTACGCGCCGAAGCCATGGGCTTCTTCATCTCTTCGTATTTGGATAGCACTTTCAGGACTTCATCATTCACACTCAAGGCCTCGAAGAGCAAGGCCTCATTGTCCCCAGCCGTCTCGATGAATCTCTGGATAGTATGTTGAGATTGGTAGCATTGTTGCACAAGAGTGGTTGTTAAGTCATCCTGTGGAAGTCGCAGAACCAGTCAAAACACAATAGCAGATAACCTTCACAGTTCATGAATATCACTTTCAACTTCCAGATAACAGAATCAATCATCACTAGCTTCTTGTCAGTTTAAAACCATGTCCAATAAAATGTACTTTAAAGTTTGAAATATTACAATGACAAAGCATGTTAGATTAGTAACTACTTCCATTTGCACAAAATACAAAGAGTGAGTATTTTTAATAATGACTGGTTTTCACTGTTTCTTGCTGTTAATGTCATCAGTATCAGGGAACATCATTCGTGCTCAATAAAGCAGTAACCAACAATAATTAGATTTTCTAAGTGACTGGCAAATAAGCAATCCAGTTTAGGTAGTACTCCCTCCGTTCCTAAATCCGTATATAGTCCATATTGAAATCTCTAAAAACACTTATATTTAGAAACAGGAGGAGTATGTTACAGACCCACTCCATCAGGACAACAGAGTAAAATGAGCACCCGTTGTAATAAAATGAGCAAAATACTTGCAACAGATTTTAAGAATAACAATGAACTGCACATGCACATCACCTCATGATTACTAAAGTACACAATCATATCTCATCCAAAATATCATACATTGAGCCAAACCAAGTGACAGTACTAGCCTGATCTATCAGCAGCACAAAACAGCAACAAGTACAGAAAGAAATTGTTAACTGCAAAAGCTGCTTGAGGAAACCGATCTCACACATAGAAACTGTTATCAATAAGCAGACATCTGTGTGTACAGTATAGTACAGTCAAAAGTATCTATACGAGCTTGGGATAAAGTTATACAAAATCCAGTTACCTGCAAAGCATCCTGCTGAGGGGAGGATGAAAGAACAGTTGAAAGAAGTTCCATGCTGTTACGGGCCACATCGAAAGCTTCCTTTGTTTCTTCAGCAGTATATGTATGCACATGTACATCTTCGAATATCTGCTGGGAGAAATTTGCAGCAACTTCAGCTTCAGCAACAGAGCGTGGTGGAGTAAATATGGGGGCCAGGCTCTCATTGTCACGTCCAGGAAACCGAATTCCTCTTGATTTCAGGCTCTGTAAAAAAAATAGATTAGCACAATGTACTTGTAACCACCAAGGCACTAACCATTACCAACGCACTAATCATATGGGTTTATTATATTACCATCAAAATGGACACTGAAACAACTTTTGGATTATGATATTATTTAGCACAACTGAATAAACGGCAAAGCTGCTACCAAATATACTGAGTGATTCACAAGGTGATGAATAAAGCAATGACTGCTAATACTAACCACCAGCTTCTAACCACAGAAGTATGAAATTATTAAAGAGAGGTCTGAGTGGTTCCACGAAGCGATGTACCCCTTTGCTAACGGCTAAAACAACCCTCAGCAGGTTGGTCCTAAATTGGATTCCTTCCTTGCTTACATAATGGGGCAACAGAGATTATCGTGGCTTTATTTTTAAAGCAGGGCGAAAGCCTATTTTGAGGAGATTATCGTGGCTGATTTTTTTATGAACAGGTTGGAAAATTAGCCTCACTGACACGGGACAAAATTAGCAAATCTAAACATAATACACCAATTTGTACTGCTGATTTCTCTAGTGATGGAGGAACGAAATAAAGGGGACATTAATTTTACCTTGTAGGTTTGCTCATAGACCGGCAAGTAGCGGAGCTCATCACCAGATTCTCCCCATGCTTCAATGAGCGTGAGGGCCTTGTTCCTGTTATTGACCACCGTCTGGGGGTCATCAATCAGCCTGACCATCTCATCGAGAATCCTCTCGGCCGCAACCTCGGAGAAGGCCTTCTCGCAGTTCTTGACGATGGTCTCGAGGAGGAAGAGGGCGAGGAACTGAACCCTGGCCTCCTTGAGCATGATCCGCTTCTTGATCCCGCGGATGAGGTCGACGCTGTTCACCTTCTCGGTGTTGATCAGGTCGCAGATTTCGAGGTTGGCGGCCCAGTCGGGCCCCTCGAGGGTCTCGGCGGTGGCGTCCTCGACGATCTTGTCGGCCGGGGTCTGCGCCTGGAAGAGCTCCTTCATCTTGAAGCTCATGGAGCTCATGCCGGCCTGCATCTGCTTGCCCACCTCCGACCCGGTGATCTTGAGGCGCTCGCCGAGGGCGTTCACTTTCTCCATCAGATTGTCGCTCATTTTCGCTGCCAATACGCAAAGAAAAATCGCACGGCACCGTTAGATTAACGCGTCGGCGCGGAAGTTCAATCCGAACGAACGAACGAGCAATTTATTTCTGATCTAATCTAATCTAGTAGAGTTGTTAGTAGACCAGAGGGTCGAAATTGAAAGGGAGGGCGCAACCAACCGCCGGGCCGAAATTGGGGGAAAGCGGAGGATCGATCGAGGGTTTGGGGCCGAGACGATACCTTCCGCGGCGAGAATCGAGGGCGGCGGGGGAGGGGGGAGCCGAATCGAACTGCGGCGAGGGCCTCGCACGCGTGGTGGCGTAGATTTGGCCGGCCGCCCCGCGTGGTTTGTTGGTTGGAGTTCGCCGGTGCCTTCCAGTCGAGGTCTCCTTCGGCTTTTGGGGGGGCTTTTGGTGCCGCTGCCAAGTGCCAAGTGCCAACAACTGTTGTACTTTAGGGAGGAGTCGTCTTTTCCTTCCTTCCACGCGCTCGCACCATATTCTTCTCAGAATAATAAAATAACCCGGGCCACTAAAAAAAACCGGGTAGGATTAGGCAGACGGCACGCTCTGCAATTTGACCCGTATGTCTTCTGACTTGGTACTGATAAAGCGTTATGGAGTCAGTGGATTTGTTCATGCACGGTAGTACTCCACCCATTGATAATTCGCCCACATCCGTCGCGGATGGCCGGTCCGGCGTCTTTTTTCACGCAAACCGGGGAGAGACATTTTGCTCCTGTCCGGACCGATGCCACGCACACGCTTCGACAATCATGGCCCGTGCAAAACCCTCTTTCTCATTCGCACCATTTTTCATTTGAAGCAGTTGCCCGCATTTATGCCGCTCTAGAGCGGAAACTCCACATTGACGCCGACGGAGAGCAGATGTGATCTTTCATTGATGAAGGCATTGAAACGGCTTGCCGATCGAGAGCGCCGCCCACGCCGCGTCTCCGGTGTCCGCGCATGTTTAATGCCGGAGATGCGTTATTGGACGGGACGGGATGGTATGTACCGCATTCAAACGGGATGCATGTCTGTCTGTCGGCCGCCATTAAACAGACACATAGGCCAAGAAACCAACTCCGGCCCTCGCGCATTGACACATTCGGACAATTGGGCTCATCCGACATCCGCTATTTAAAGGTGGTCACTCCTAGCTCAAACCACACCACTTTACGCCCGCTCCACACCCTTCTCTGATGCATCATATCCGACATGACTATGAGCGGGAACGCGTTGTGGGAGAGCCTGTCAGTGAAACAGGAGCTCGAGGTGGCCGCCCTTGCGGCCGCCTGACAGAGCCGTCGTGCCAGGCGGATAGAGGCCGACATGCCCGCCAGCTCCCTAGAGGTCTCCGACGACGACCCCACAATGAAGACGGGCTCCAACGATGACTCGGCGCCGGAGCCCGCGCCAGTCTATGCCGGCTTCACCATGGAGCAAGCGCAAACATACTTTAGCGCCGATGAAAGTGCATGTAGCCCCTAATTGTGGTTTTGATAATTAATGACAATCTTTATGGACTAATATTTTCAGTGAGATATATTTGAAGGTATTGTCCTTAGATGGTGCCTCAAGAATATTGGATGGAATCAAGGATGAAGTCCACATATATGAAGATTTATTTGCTCTAAACTTTGGTATTAAATGACAATTTCTATGGAGCATCAAGTGTTGGAAATATGCCCTAGAGGCAATAATAAAATGGTTATTATCATATTTCCCGTTCATGATAAATGTTTATTATTCATGCTAGAATTGTATTGACCGAAAACTTAAAAATATGTGTGAATGCATAAATTACACCGTGTCCCTAGTAAGCCTCTACTAGACTAGCTCGTTGATCAAAGATGGTCATGGTTTCCTAACCATAGACATGAGTTGTCATTTGATAATGGGATCATATCATTGGGAGAATGATGTGATGGACAGACCCAACCGTAAGCTTAACATCAGATCATTTAATTATTTGCTATAGATTTCTTCATGTTAAGTATCAGTTCCTTCGACCATGAGATCATACTACTCCCGGATATCGGAGGAATACTTTGTGTGTTATCAAACGTCAGTTTGTAACTGGGTGATCATAAAGGTGCTCTACAGGTATCTCCGAAGGTGTCTATTGGTTTGCATGAATCGAGGTTGGGATTTGTCACTTCGTGTGGCTGAGAGATATCTCTGGGCCCTCTCAGTAATACAACATCATAAGAAGCTTCATGTGACTAATGAGTTTAGTCACGGGATCTTGTATTACGGAACGAGTAAAGAGACTTGCCGGCAACAAGATTGAACTAGGTATGGAGATACCGATGATCGAATCCCGGGCAAGTAACATATCGCCACACAAAGGGAATTGCATATGGGATTGACTGAATCCTTGACATCGTGGTTTAACTGATAAAGATCTTCGTTGAATACGTAGGAATCAATATGGGCGTCCAAGTCCCGCTATTGATTATGGATCGAAGAGGATTCTGGGTCACGTCTGCATGTTCTCGAACCCGTAGGGTCGCACGCTTAACGTTCGGTAGCGCTAGGGTAGTGTTGAGATATTAATAGTGAAAAGTCTGAAGGTTGTTCGGAGTCCCGGATGGGATCCGAGACATCAAGAGGAGCTCTGGAATGGTCCAGAGGTAAAGATTCATATATGAAAAGTTGTTATCGAGGTTCTGAAAAAAGTTGATACACTCTTTCACACATAAGCCACCTTATATCTTCCTCAAAACAACCACCATACCTACCTATTATGGCATCTTCATAGCCAATCCAAGATATATTGCCATGCAACTTCCACCGTTCCATGTTATTATGACACATACCATCATTGTCATATTTCTTTGCATGATCATATAGTTGGCATAGTATTTGTGGCTTCTCCACCGTTCATATTTTTTTATACATGTCACGCTAGATCATTGCATATCCCGGTACACCGCCGGAGACATTCACATAGAGTCATATCTTTGTTCTAGTATCGAGTTGTAATTCTTGAGTTGTAAGTAAATAAAAGTGTGATGTTCAACATTATTAGAGCATTGTCCCATGTGAGGAAAGGATGATGGAGACTGTGATTCCCTCACAAGTTGGGATGAGACTCCGGACATAAATAAATAAAAAGAGGCCAAAGAGCCCAAAAGAAAAAAAAGAAAAAAAGGAAAAAAAAGAGGAAAAGAGAGAAGGGACAATGTTACTATCCTTTTCCACACTTGTGCTTCAAAGTAGCATCATGTTCTTCATAATAGAGAGTCTCCTATTTGTCACTTTCATATGTTACTAGTGGGAATTTTTCATTATAGAACTTGGCTTGTATATTCCAATGACAGGCTTCCTCAAAGTGCCCTAGGTCTTCGTGAGCAAGCAAGTTGGATGCACAACCACTTTAGTTTTCTTTTTGAGCTTTCATACACTTATAGCTCTAGTGCATCCGTTGCATGGCAATCCCTACTCCTTGCATTGGCATCAATTGATGGGCATCTCCATAGCCCATTGATTAGCCTCGTCGATGTGAGACTTTCTCTTTTTTTTTGTCTTCTCCACACAACCTTCACCATCATATTCTATTCCACCTATAGTGTTATATCCATGGCTCATGCTCATGTATTGCGTGAGAGTTGAAAAAGCTTGAGAGCGTTAAAAAGTATGAACCAATTGCTTGGCTAACATAGGGGTTGTGCATGATAAATACTTTGTGTTATGAAGATAAAGCATGACAAGACTATATGATTTTCTAGGGATAACTTTCTTTAGCCATGATATTTTGAGAAGACATGATTGATTTATTAGTATGTTTGAAGTATTGTTGTTTTTATGTCAACATTAAACTTTTGTTTTGAATCTTATGGATCTGAATATTCATGCCACAATAAGAAAGATTACATGATAAACATGTTAGGTAGCATTCCACATCAAAAATTCTGTTTTTATCATTTACCTACTTGAGGACGAGCAGGAATTAAGCTTGGGGGTGCTTGATATGTCTCCAACATATCTATAATTTTTTATTGGTTCCATGCTACTCCCTACGTCCCAAAATTCTTGTCTTAAATTTGTCCAGATACGGATGTATCTAACTAGATACATCCGTATTTAGAAAAATCTAAGACAAGAATTTTGGGATGGAGGGAGTATTATATTATCCATCTTGGATGTTTTATATGCATTATTATACTATTTTATATCATCTTTTGGGACTAACCTATTAACCTAGTGCCCAATGCCAGTTGCTGTTTTTCCTTGTTTTTGTCTTTTACAGGAAAATCAATACCAAACGAAGTCCAAACGGAACGAAACTTTTTGACAATTTTTCTTGGACTAGAAGACACCTAGGAAGCATCGGGACGAGGCCAGAAGGGCCACGGATGGGCCACAAGCTCACCAGGCGCGCCGTGGGGGGGGGGGCGAGCTTGTGGGCCCACCATGGCACCCGTAACCCTAATCCCAGTTCCAGAAATACCCAAATATTCCCCGTATACCAGGGGGCACACCAAAAAAACTTTTCCGCCACCGCAAGTTTCTGTCCTCGTGAGATCCCATCTGGAGACCTGTTCCGGTACTCCGCCGGAGAGGGATTCAATCACGGAGGGACTCTACATCAACCTTGCTGCCCTTTCGATGATGTGTGGGTAGTTTAGTACAGACCTACGGGTCCATAGCTAGTAGCTAGATGGCTTCTTCTCTCTCTTTGATCTTCAATACAGTGTTCTCCTCGATGTTTTTGGAGATCTATTCGATGTAATCTTCTTTTGCGGTGCATTTGTTGAGATCCGATGAATTGTGGATTTATGATCAAATTATGTATGAATATTTTTTGAGTATTCTTTGAACTCTTTTATGCATAATTAAGATATCTTTGTATTTCTCTCTGATCTATTGATTTGGTTTGGCCAACTAGATTGATTTTTCTTGCAATGGGAGAGGTGCTTTGTAATGGGTCCAATCTTGCGGTGTCCTCACCCAGTGACAAAAAGAGTAGCGAGGCACGTATTTGTATTGTTGTCGTTAAGGATAAAAAGGTGAGGTTTATTCATATTGATTGGATATATCCCTCTACATCATGTCATCTTACTTAAGGCGTTACTCCGTTCTTGTTAACTTAATACACTATATGCATGCTGGATAGCTGTCGATGTGTGGAGTAATAGTAGTAGATGCAGGCAGGAGTCGGTCTACTTGTCACGGACGTGATGCTTGATACGTCTCCAACATATCTATAATTTTTTATTGTTCCATGCTATTATATTATGTATCTTGGATGTTTTATATGCATCTATATGCTATTTTATATGATTTTTGGGACTAGCCTATTAACCTAGAGCCGAGTGCCAGATTATGTTTTTTCCTTGTTTTCGAGCTTCGCAGAAAAGGAATATCAAACGGAGTCCAATTGACCTGAAACTTTACGACGATTATTTATGGACCAAAAGAAGCCCATGGAGTACCGGAGATGCACCAAGGAGTCCCGAGGCCACCACAAGGGTGGGGGCATGCCCCCCGACCTTGTGGACCCCTTGTGGACTCCCCTGACTTGTTCTCGATGCCAACACCTCTTATATATCCCCAAACCTCCAGAACAGAACCAAGATCGGGAGTTCCGCCACCGCAAGCCTCTGTAGCCACCAAAAACCAATCGGGACCCTATTCTGGCACCTTCCGGAGGAGGAAATCATCACTGGTGGCCATCTTCATCATCCCGGCGCTCTCCACGATGAGGAGGGAGTAGTTCACCCTTGGGGTTGAGGGTATGTACCAGTATCTATGTGTTTGATCTCTCTCTCCCCCCTCCTCTATCTCTCTCTATCGTGTTCTTGATTTGGCACGATCTTGATGTACCGCGAGCTTTGCTATTATAGTTGGATATTATGATGTTTATCCCCCTCTACCTTCTTGTAATGGATTAAGTTTTCCCTTTGAAGTTATCTTATCGGATTGAGTCTTTAAGGATTTGAGAACACTTGATGTATGTCTTGCATGTGCTTATCTGTGGTGACAATGGGATATTCACATGATCTACTTGATGTATGTTTTGGCGATCAACTTGCGGGTTCCGTGACCTTGTGAACTAATGCATAGGGGTTGGCACACGTTTTTGTCTTGACTCTCCGGTAGAAACTTTGGGGCACTCTTTAAAGTTCTTTGTGTTGGTTTGAATAGATGAATATGAGATTGTGTGATGCATATCGTATAATCAAACCCGTCAATACTTGTGGTGACATTGGAGTATCTAGGTTACATTAGGGTTTTGGTTGATGTGTGTCTTAAGGTGTTATTTTAGTACGAACTCTAGGGTTGTTTGTGACACTTATAGGAATAGCCCAATAGATCGATCAGAAAGAATAACTTTGAGGTGGTTTCGTACCCTACAATAATCTCTTCGTTTGTTCTCCGCTATTAGTGACTTTGGAGTGACTCTTTGTTGCATGTTGAGGGATTGTTATGTGATCTAATTATGTTATCATTGTTGAGAGAACTTGCACTAGTGAAAGTATGAACTCTAGGCCTTGTGTTCGAAGCATTGCAATACCGTTTTCGCTCACCGTAGGATCGAAAGTATGTCTAGAGGGGGGTGATTAGACTACTTGACCAAATAAAAATCTAGCCTTTTCCCAATTTTAAGTCTTGGCAAATTTTAGCAACTTATCACAAGTCAAGCAATCAACCTACACATGCAATTCTAAGAGTATAGCAGCGGAATGTAAATCATGTGCATATGAAGGTAAAAGGGGAGGAGTTTGAGGGGAGCAAACGCAATGTAGACACGGAGATTTTTGGCGTGGTTCTGATAGGTGGTGCTATCGTACATCCACGTTGATGGAGACTTCAACCCACAAAGGGTAACGACTGCGCGAGTCCACGGAGGGCTCCACCCTGTTGGGTTTCGTAGTAATTTCAAAATTTTTCCTACGCGCACACAGGATCATGTGATGCATAGCAACGAGGGGAGAGTGTTGTCTACGTACCCTACGCAGACCGACTGCGGAAGCGATGACACGACGTAGAGGAAGTAGTCGTACGTCTTCACGATCCAACCGATCAAGCACCGAAACTACGGCACCTCCGAGTTCGAGCACACGTTCAGCTCGATGACGATCCCCGGACTCCGATCCAGCAAAGTGTCGGGGAAGAGTTCCGTCAGCACGACGGCGTGGTGACGATCTTGATGAACTACAGCAGTAGGGCTTCGCCTAAACTCCGCTACAGTATTATCGAGGAATATGGTGGCAGGGGGCACCGCACACGGCTAAGGAATCGATCACGAGGATCAACTTGTGTCAACTTGTGTGTCTAGAGGTGTCCCCTGCCTCCGTATATAAAGGAGTAGAGGGGGGAGGCTGGCCGGCCATAGAGGGAGGCGCAGGAGAGTCCTACTCCCTCTGGGAGTAGGATTCCTCCCCCCAATCCTAGTCCAACTAGGATTCCTCGAAGGGGAAGGGAGAGAGGGGGGCCGGCCACCTTCTCCTAGTCCTAATAGGACTAGGGGAGGGGGAAGAGGCGCAGCCACCTTGGGCTGCCCCTTTCTCCTTTCCACTAAGGCCCATGAAGGCCCATATGGCTCCCGGGGGGTTCCGGTAACCCTCCCGGTAACCCGGTAAAATCCCGATTTCACCCGGAACACTTCCGATGTCCAAATATAGGCTTCCAATATATCAATCTTTACGTCTCGACCATTTCGAGACTCCTCGTCATGTCCGTGATCACATCCGGGACTCCGAACAACCTTCGGTTCATCAAAATGCATAAACTCATAATATAACTGTCATCGTAACCTTAAGCGTGCGGACCCTACGGGTTCGAGAACAATGTAGACATGACCGAGACACGTCTCTGGTCAATAACCAATAGCGGGACCTGGATGCCCATATTGGCTCCTACATATTCTATGAAGATCTTTATCGGTCAGACCGCATAACAACATACGTTGTTCCCTTTGTCATCGGTATGTTACTTGCCCGAGATTCGATCGTCGGTATCCAATACCTAGTTCAATCTCGTTACCGGCAAGTCTCTTTACTCGTTCCGTAATACATCATCTCTCAACTAACATATTAGTTGTAATGCTTGCAAGGCTTATGTGATGTGTATTACCGAGAGGGCCCAGAGATACCTCTCCGACAATCGGAGTGACAAATCCTAATCTCGAAATACGCCAACCCAACATCGACCATTGGAGACACCTGTAGTACTCCTTTATAATCACCCATTTACGTTGTGACGTTTGGTAGTACCCAAAGTGTTCCTCCGGTAAACGGGAGTTGCATAATCTCATAGTCATAGGAACATGTATAAGTCATGAAGAAAGCAATAGCAACATACTAAACGATCAGGTGCTAAGCTAATGGAATGGGTCATGTCAATCAGATCATTCAACTAATGATGTGACCTCGTTAATCAAATAACAACTCATTGTTCATGGTCAGGAAACATAACCATCTTTGATTAACGAGCTAGTCAAGTAGAGGCATACTAGTGACACTCTGTTTGTCTATGTATTCACACATGTATTATGTTTCCGGTTAATACAATTCTAGCATGAATAATAAACATTTATCATGATATAAGGAAATAAATAATAACTTTATTATTGCCTCTAGGGCATATTTCCTTCAGTCTCCCACTTGCACTAGAGTCAATAATCTAGTTCACATCGCCATGTGATTTAACAGCAATAGTTCACATCACCATGTGATTAACACCCATAGTTCACATCGCTATGTGACCAACACCCAAAGGGTTTACTAGATTCAGTAATCTAGTTCACATCGCTATGTGATTAACACCCAAGGAGTACTAAGGTGTGATCATGTTTTGCTTGTGAGAGAATCTTAGTCAACGGGTATGTCATATACAGATCCGTAAGTATTTTGCGAAATCTATGTCTACAATGCTCTGCACGGAGCTACTCTAGCTAATTGCTCCCACTTTCAATATGTATCTAGATCAAGACTTAGAGTCATCTAGATTAGTGTCAAACTTGCATCGGCGTAACCTTTTACGACGAACCTTTTTCCGTAATCGAGAAACATATCCTTATTCCACTAAGGACAATTTTGACCGCTCTCCAGTGATCTACTCCTAGATCACTATTGTACTCCCTTGCCAAACTCAGTGGTATGGCATACAATAGATCTGGTATACAGCATGGCATACTTTATAGAACCTATGACTGAGGCATAGGGAATGACTTTCATTCTCTTTCTATTTTCTGCCGTGGTCGGGCTTTGAGTCTTACTCAACTTAACACCTTGCAACACAGGCAAGAACTCCTTCTTTGACTGTTCCATTTTGAACTATTTCAAAAATTTATCAAGGTATGTATTCATTGAAAAAATCTTATCAAGCGTCTTCATCTATCTATATAGATCTTGATGCTCAATGTGTAAGCAGCTTCACCAAGGTCTTTCTTTGAAAAACTTTTATTCAAGTATCCTTTCATGCTTTGCAGAATAATTCTACATTATTTCCGATCAACAATATGTCATTCACATATACTTATCAGAAATGTTGTAGTGCTCCCACTCACTTTCTTGTAAATACAGGCTTCACTGTAAGTCTGTACAATAACTATATGCTTTGATCAACTTATCAAAGCGTATATTCCAACTCCGAGATTCTTGCACCAGTCCATAAATGGATCGCTGGAGCTTGCACACTTTGTTAGCTCCCTTTGGATCGACAAAACCTTCCGGTTGCATCATATACAACTCTTCTTCCAGAAATCCATTCAGGAATGCAGTTTTGACATCCATCTGCCAAATTTCATAATCATAAAATGCGGCAATTGCTAACATGATTCGGACAGACTTTTAAGCATCGATACGAGTAAGAAAATCTCATTGTATTCAACACCTTGAACTTTGTCAAAAACCTTTTTCGACAAGTCTAGCTTTGTAGATAGTAACACTACTATCAACGTCCGTCTTCCTCTTGAAGATCCATTTATTCTTAATGACTCACCGATCATCGGGCAAGTCAATCAAAGTCTACACTTTGTTCTCATACATGGATCATATCTCAGATTTCATGGCCTCAAGCCATTTCGTGGAATCTGGGCTCATCATTGCTTCCTCATAGTTCGTAGGTTCATCATGGTCTAGTAACATGACTTCCAGAACATGATTACCGTACCACTCTGGTGCGGATCTTACTCTGGAAGACCTACGAGGTTTGGTAGTAACTTGATCTGAAGTTTGATGATCATCATCATTAACTTCCTCACTTATTGGTGTAGGAATCACTAGAACTGATTTCTGTGATGAACTACTTTCCAATAAGGGAGAAGGTATAATTACCTCATCAAGTTCTACTCTCCTCCCACTCACTTCTTTCGAGAGAAACTCCTTCTCTGGAAAGGATCCATTTTAGCAACGAATGTCTTGCCTTCGGATCTGTGATAGAAGGTGTACCCAACAATTTCCTTTGGGTATTCTATGAAGACACACTTCTCCGATTTGGGTTCGAGCTTATCAGGATGAAACTTTTTCACATAAGCATCGCAGCCCCAAACTTTAATAAACAACAGCTTAGGTTTACTGCTAAACCATAGTTCATACAGTGTCGTCTCAACGGATTTAGATGGTGCCCTATTTTAAAACGTGAATGCAGCTGTCTCTAATGCATAACCCCAAAACGATAGTGGTAAAGAGATATCATAGATCGCACCATATCAAATAAAGTGCGGTTACGACGTTCGGACACACCATAACGATGTGGTGTTCCAGGTGGCGTGAGCTGTGAAACTATTCCACATTGTTTTAATTGAAGACCAAACTCGTAACTCAAATATTTGTCTCCGCGATCAGATCGCAGAAACTTTATTTTCTTGTTACGATGATTTTTCCACTTCACTCTGAAATTCTTTGAACCTTTCAACTATTTCAGACTTATGTTTCATCAAGTAGATATACCCATATCTGCTCAAATCATCTTGTGAAGGTCAGAAAACAACGATGCTTGCCACGAGCAACAGCACTCATTGGATCGCATACATCGGTATGTATTATTTCCAACAAGTCAGTAACTCGTTCCATTGTTCCGAAGAACGGAGTTTTAGTCATCTTGCCCAAAAGGCACGGTTCGCAAGCATCAAATGATTCATAACCAAGTGATTCCGAAAATCCATCTTTATGGAGTTTCTTCATGCGCTTTACACCGATATGACCCAAACGGCAGTGCCACAAATAAGTTGCACTATCATTATTAACTTTGCATCTTTTGGCATCAATATTATGAATATGTGTATCACTACGATCGAGATCCAATGAACCATTTTCATTGGGTGTGTAACCATATAAGGTTTTATTCATGTAAATAGAACAACAGTTTATTCTCTTACTTAAATGAATAATCGTATTGCAATAAACATGATCAAATCATATTCATGCTCAACGCAAACACCAAATAACATTTATTTAGGTTCAACACTAATCCCGAAAGAATAGGGAGTGTGTGATGATGATCATATCAATCTTGAAACTACTTTCAACACACATCATCACTTCACCCTTAACTAGTTTCTGTTTATTCTGCAACTCCCGTTTTGAGTTACTACTCTTAGCAACTGAACCAGTACCAAATACCGAGGGGTTGCTATAAACACTAGTAAAGCACACATCAAACACCTGTATATCAAATATACCCTTTTTCACTTTGCCATCCTTCTTATCCACCAAATATTTAGGGTAGTTCCGCTTCCAGTGACCATTTCCTTTGCAGTAGAAACACTTAGTCTCAGGCTTAGGATCAGACTTGGGCTTCTTCACTTGAGCAGCAACTTGCTTGCTGTTCTTCTTGAAGTTCCCCTTCTTCCCTTTGCCCTTTTCTTGAAACTAGTGGTCTTGTCAATCATCAACACTTGATGCTTTTTCTTGATTTCTACCTTCGTCGATTTCAATATCACGAAGAGCTCGGGAATCGTTTTCGTCATCCCTTGCATACTATAGTTCATCATGAAGTTCAGTAACTTAGTGATGGTGACTAGAGAATTCTGTCAATCACTATCTTATCTGGAAGATTAACTCCCACTTGATTCAAGCAATTGAAGTACCCAGACAATCTGAGCACATGCTCACTAGTTGAGCGATTCTCCTCCATCTTTTAGCTATAGAACTTGTTGGAGACTTCATATCTCTCAACTCGGGTATTTGCTTGAAATATTAACTTCAATTACTGGAACATCTCATATGGTCCATGATGTTCAAAACATCTTTGAAGTCCCGATTCTAAGCCGTTAAGCATGGTGCACTTAAACTATCAAGTAGTCATCATATTGAGCTAGCCAAACGTTCATAACGTCTGCATCTGCTCCTGCAATAGGTCCGTCACCTAGCGGTGCATCAAGGACATAATTCTTCTGTGCAGCAATGAGGATAAACCTCAGATCGTGGATCAAATCCGCATCATTGCTACTAACATTTTTCAACACAATTTTCTCTAGGAACATATCAAAATAAACATATGAAAGCAACAACGCAAGCTATTGATTTTACAACATAATTTGCAAAATACTATCAGGACTAAGTTCATGATAAATTTAAGTTCAATTAATCATATTACTTAAGAACTCCCACTTAGATAGACATCCCTCTAATCCTCTAAGTGATCACGTGATCCAAATCAACTAAACCATGTCCGATCATCACGTGAGATGGAGTAGTTTCATCGGTGAACATCTTTATGTTGATCATATCTACTATATGATTCACGCTCGACCTTTCGGTCTCCGTGTTCCGAGGCCATATCTGCATATGCTAGGCTCGTCAAGTTTAACCTGAGTATTCTGCGTGCGCAACTGTTTTGCACCCGTTGTATTTGAACGTAGAGCCTATCACACCCGATCATCACGTGGTGTCTCAGCACGAAGAACTTTCGCAACGGTGCATACTCAGGGAGAACACTTCTTGATAATTTAGTGAGAGATCATCTTATAATGCTACCGTCAATCAAAGCAAGATAAGATGCATAAAAAGATAAACATCACATGCAATTAATATAAGTGATATGATATGGCCATCATCATCTTGTGCTTGTGATCTCCATCTCCGAAGCACCGTCATGATCACCATCGTCACCGGCGCGACACCTTGATCTCCATCGTAGCATCGTTGTCGTCTCGCCAATCTTATGCTTCCACGACTATCACTACCGTTTAGTAATAAAGTAAAGCATTACATCGCGATTGTATTGCATACAATAAAGCGACAACCATATGGCTCCTGCCAGTTGCCGATAACTTGGTTACAAAACATGATCATCTCATACAATTAAATTCAGCATCATGCCTTGACCATATCACATCACAACATGCCCTGCAAAAACAAGTTAGACGTCCTCTACTTTGTTGTTGCATGTTTTACGTGGCTGCTACGGGCTTAAGTAAGAACCAATCTCACCTACGCATCAAAACCACAACGATAGTTTGTCAAATAGACTCCGTTTTAACCTTCGCAAGGACCGGGCGTAGCCATACTTGGTTCAACTAAAGTTGGAGAGGCAGTCGCCCGCAAGCCATCTCTGTGCAAAGCACGTCGAGGGAACCGGTCTCGCGTAAGCGTACGCGTAAGGTTGGTCCGGGTCGTCTCGTCCAACAATACCGCCGAACCAAAATATGACATGCTGGTAGGCAGTATGACTTGTATCGTCCACAACTCACTTGTGTTCTACTCGTGCATATAACATCAACATCAATAACCTAGGCTCTGATACCACTGTTGGGTTTCGTAGTAATTTCAAAAAATTTCCTACGCGCACACAGGATCATGTGATGCATAGCAACGAGGGGAGAGTGTTGTCTACGTACCCTACGCAGACCGACTGCGGAAGCGATGACACGACGTAGAGGAAGTAGTCGTACGTCTTCACGATCCAACCGATCAAGCACCGAAACTACGGCACCTCCGAGTTCGAGCACACGTTCAGCTCGATGACGATCCCCGGACTCCGATCCAGCAAAGTGTCGGGGAAGAGTTCCGTCAGCACGACGGCGTGGTGACGATCTTGATGAACTACAGCAGTAGGGCTTCGCCTAAACTCCGCTACAGTATTATCGAGGAATATGGTGGCAGGGGGCACCGCACACGGCTAAGGAATCGATCACGAGGATCAACTTGTGTCAACTTGTGTGTCTAGAGGTGTCCCCTGCCTCCGTATATAAAGGAGTAGAGGGGGGAGGCTGGCCGGCCATAGAGGGAGGCGCAGGAGAGTCCTACTCCCTTTGGGAGTAGGATTCCTCCCCCCAATCCTAGTCCAACTAGGATTCCTCAGAGGGGAAGGGAGAGAGGGGGGCCGGCCACCTTCTCCTAGTCCTAATAGGACTAGGGGAGGGGGAAGAGGCGCAGCCACCTTGGGCTGCCCCTTTCTCCTTTCCACTAAGGCCCATGAAGGCCCATATGGCTCCCGGGGGGTTCCGGTAACCCTCCCGGTAACCCGGTAAAATCCCGATTTCACCCGGAACACTTCCGATGTCCAAATATAGGCTTCCAATATATCAATCTTTACGTCTCGACCATTTCGAGACTCCTCGTCATGTCCGTGATCACATCCGGGACTCCGAACAACCTTCGGTTCATCAAAATGCATAAACTCATAATATAACTGTCATCGTAACCTTAAGCGTGCGGACCCTACGGGTTCGAGAACAATGTAGACATGACCGAGACACGTCTCTGGTCAATAACCAATAGCGGGACCTGGATGCCCATATTGGCTCCTACATATTCTACGAAGATCTTTATCGGTCAGACCGCATAACAACATACGTTGTTCCCTTTGTCATCGGTATGTTACTTGCCCGAGATTCGATCGTCGGTATCCAATACCTAGTTCAATCTCGTTACCGGCAAGTCTCTTTACTCGTTCCGTAATACATCATCTCTCAACTAACATATTAGTTGTAATGCTTGCAAGGCTTATGTGATGTGTATTACCGAGAGGGCCCAGAGATACCTCTCCGACAATCGGAGTGACAAATCCTAATCTCGAAATACGCCAACCCAACATCGACCATTGGAGACACCTGTAGTACTCCTTTATAATCACCCATTTACGTTGTGACGTTTGGTAGTACCCAAAGTGTTCCTCCGGTAAACGGGAGTTGCATAATCTCATAGTCATAGGAACATGTATAAGTCATGAAGAAAGCAATAGCAACATACTAAACGATCAGGTGCTAAGCTAATGGAATGGGTCATGTCAATCAGATCATTCAACTAATGATGTGACCTCGTTAATCAAATAACAACTCATTGTTCATGGTCAGGAAACATAACCATCTTTGATTAACGAGCTAGTCAAGTAGAGGCATACTAGTGACACTCTGTTTGTCTATGTATTCACACATGTATTATGTTTCCGGTTAATACAATTCTAGCATGAATAATAAACATTTATCATGATATAAGGAAATAAATAATAACTTTATTATTGCCTCTAGGGCATATTTCCTTCACACCCACGAAGGGTCCACGAAGAAGCAACCTTGTCTATCCCACCATGGCCATCGCCCACGAAGGACTTGCCTCACTTGGGTAGATCTTCACGAAGTAGGTGATCTCCTTGCCCTTACAAACTCCTTGGTTAAACTCCATAATCTTGACGGAGGCTCCCAAGTCACACCTAACTAATCTAGGAGACACCACTCTCGAAAAGGTAATAGATGGTGTGTTGATGATGAACTCATTGCTCTTGTGCTTCAAATGATAGTCTCCCCAACACTCAATTCTCTCTCACATATTTGGACATGGTGGAAAGATGATTTGAGTGGAAAGCAACTTGGGGAAGGCTAGAGATCAAGATTCTTGTGGTTGGATTGGAATGTCTTGGTCTCAACACATGAGTAAGTGGTTCTTTCTCAGAAAATGAATGCTGGGAGTGTAGGCACGTTCTAATGGCTCTCTCCACAAATGGAGGAAGGGTGGAGGGGCATATATAGCCTCCACACAAAATCTAACTATTACACATAATTTACCAAACTCGGTGGGACCGAATAGTGAAACTCGGTCAGACGGATTTAATTCAAAATGTGAACGTTAGGCTTTTCGGTGGGACCGACATGATAAACTCGGTGGGACCGATATGTTAGGGTTAGGGCATAACTTAATCTCGGTGAGACCGATTTCAGTAATAGGCAAACAGAGAGTTGGTCAGGCAAACTCGGTGGGACTGATCGCTCATTTCGGTGAGACCAAAATGTTACGAAAAGGAAACAAAGAGTTTGCATTGCGAACTCGGTGGGACCGATCGCTCATCTCGGTTAGACTGAAACATTACGAAGGGAAACCGAGAGTTTGCAATCCCATCTCGGTGAGACTGAGATCCCTATCGATGAGACCGAAATGATTAGGGTTTCTGGCTATGGCTATGTCAAATGAACTCGGTGGTGCCGGATAAATCAAATCGGTGGGGCCGAGTTTGACTTTTGGTTTGGGACATATGTGGGAATGATAAAGTGGTTGAGGGCTTTTGGAGCATATCACTAAGCATTTTGAGCAAGCAAGCCATTAAGCAACACCTCATACCCTTTTAATAGTATTGGCTTTTTCTATGGACTCAATGTGATCTTGGATCACTAAAATGAAAATGTAGAGTCTTGAGCTTGTGCCAATATGTGTCCTTAGCACTTTTAGGGGTCCACATCTCTAGTCCATGCCATGCCAATCATTGAACTTGCTGAAGAGATTATCTTGAATGGATATTACTTCAGTGAGCTATATGTTGTCAATAATTACCAAAACCACCCAGGGATTAGTTGTACTTTGAATCTCCCCCTTTTGGTAATTGATGACAACATATAGATCAAAGCTTCGACAATAATAATAAGAGATAAATACATCGTCGCTTTGAGAAGTATGTGATAAGCAAGAGCTCCCCCTAAATTTGTGCATTATTTAAAATTTGCTTTTGAATGCAAATGCACAATCGATTAGGATCATGGATTACTCTTCCATGTCACATACATCTTGGTGGAGCGCTCAAAATGACGGAATATGAAATATGCACTCATCACCAAGGCAAAGTGAATGATCATACATGAGAGATAGATAATGTCATCATTCAAGCACAAACATTAAAGTATGATATGATCAAACACATGACCATACAAGTATCTCACACACACAAAAATAGAGTATCAACCAAGCAAGCAAGCAAATATGTAGCAAGAGATAGCAAAAGGAAGCAAAGCTCTCTCTCTCTCTCTCAGCCTATGATCTATACACTTTCTCCTCCTTTGGAAACAAGTTACCAAAAAGCTTGAAAATGCATAGTGTTATGCGGCTCTCTAAGCTTGATCTTCGGCAGCTCTAGAGTGCGAAGGTGGCGTGGAGAGGAGTCCTGCAACAAATGCATCTGTATAAGACTGTGGAGTGATACGTCTCCAACGTATCTATAATTTTTGATTGTTCCATGCTATTATATTATCTGTTTTGGATGTTTAAGGGCTTTATTATACACTTTTATATTATTTTTGGGACTAACCTATTAACCCAGAGCCCAGTGCTAGTTTCTGTTTTTTCCTTGTTTCAGAGTATCATAGAAAAGGAAAATCAAACGGAGTCCAATTGACCCAAAAATTCACGAAACTTATTTTTGGACCAGAAGAAGCACACGGAGTATCGGAGTTGGACCAGGAGAGTCCCGGGCTGCCCACGAGGGTGGGGTGCGCGCCCACCCCCTGGGCGCGCCCCCTGCCTCGTGAACAGCCCGGAGGTCCACCGACATACTTCTTCCTCCCATATATACCCATATACCCTAAAAACTTCGGGGAGCAGAATAGACCGGGAGTTCCGCCGCCAGAAGCCTCCGTAGCCATCGAAAACCAATCTAGACCCGTTCCGGCACCCTGCCGGAGGGGAATCCCTCTCCGGTGGCCATCTTCGTCATCCCGGTGCTCTCCATGATGAGGAGGGAGGAGTTCTCCCTCGGGGCTGAGGGTATGTACCAGTAGCTATGTGTTTGATCTCTCTCTCTCTCTCTCCCGTGTTCTTGAGGTGGCATGATCTTGATGTATCGCGAGCTTTGCTATTCTAGTTGGATCTTATGATGTTTCTCCCACTCTACTCTCTTGTAATGGATTGAGTTTTCCCTTTGAAGTTACCTTATCAGATTGAGTCTTTAAGGATTTGAGAACACTTGATGTATGTCTTGCGTGGGATACCCGTGGTGACAATGGGGTATTCTATTGATCCACTTGATGTATGTTTTGGTGATCAACTTGCGGGTTCCGCCCATGAACCTATGCATAGAGGTTGGCACACGTTTTCGTCTTGACTCACCGGTAGAAACTTTGGCGCACTCTTTGAAGTACTTTGTGTTGGTTTGAATAGATGAATCTGAGATTGTGTGATGCATATCGTATAATCATACCCACAGATACTTGAGGTGACATTGGAGTATCTAGGTGACATTAGGGTTTTGGTTGATTTGTGTCTTAAGGTGTTATTCTAGTACGAACTCTATGGTAGATCGAACGGAAAGAATAGCTTCATGTTATTTTACTACGGACTCTTGAATAGATCGATCAGAAAGGATAACTTTGAGGTGGTTTCATACCCTACCATAATCTCTTTGTTTGTTCTCTGCTATTAGTGACTTTGGAGTGACTCTTTGTTTCATGTCGAGGGATAGTTATATGATCCAATTATGTTATTATTGTTGAGAGAACTTGCACTAGTGAAAGTATGAACCCTAGGCCTTGTTTCAATGCATTACAATACCATTTGTGCTCACTTTTATCATTAGTTACCTTCCTGTTTTTATATTTTCAGATTACAAAAACCTATATCTACCATCCATATACCACTTGTATCACCATCTCTTCGCCGAACTAGTGCACCTAAACAATTTACCATTGTATTGGGTGTGTTGGGGACACAAGAGACTCTTTGTTATTTGGTTGCAGGGTTGCTTGAGAGAGACCATCTTCATCCTACGCCTCCTATGGATTGATAAACCTTAGGTCATCCACTTGAGGGAAATTTGCTACTATCCTACAAACCTTCGCACTTGGAGGCCCAACAACATCTACAAGAAGAAGGTTGTGTAGTAGACATCAAGCTCTTTTCTAGCGCTGTTGCCGGGGAGGTGAGTGCTTGAAGGTATATCTTTATATCTTGCAATCGAATCTTTTTGTTTCTTGTTTTAGCACTAGTTTAGTTTATAAAAGAAACTAAAAAAATATGGAATTGAGTTTGCCTCATACGCTTCATCTTTTTAATATCTTTCGTGAGTATGATGGAAAGGAAGATTGTGCCAACGTGTTAGAAGAAGAATGCATTAGAATGTTTGGCACTAAATCTTTGAATGATGAGCATGATTGCAATGTTATTAGTATGAACTCTTTGAATACCCATAGTACTAATGATGATTGCACTAGTTATGATGAAAATGTCTCCTATGAACATGTCAATTTTTGTGGAGTGCATTGGGTTTGCAAGTACACACCAAATAGGGAAGATAGATATTGCAAGAGGCATAAGCATTTAGAAAGTAAATAGTTGCAAGAAAGGCTAAGTGTTAGTGCTGAAAATTTAAAATTTCTTATCCATACTTGTGAACTTGGCAATGGACATGGTCATTTAAATATCAAATGCAAATTGTTTCATGATCGAATCGTGTCCAAAAATTGTGATGACTTGATTTCCCTTGCACATTATAATGAACTTACTTTGCTTTTGGGTTATGAGGAAATGAAACATCAAACTAAGATTATTCTAGAATATAACCTTGAGAAATTCCTCGATATTGATCTAGAAGAAATTTATATGTATTGTGCGGTGAATTGCATTGAAAATCCTTATATTGCCAATTATATAAAGAAAAAAAACAAATAGGCGATGAAGAGAAGACTAATGGAAGGGAAGAGACTTCCCAATATCCTCCTATTATTTCTTATGATGAATCAGGTAACGAGGAGGAGCCTTCTATTCAACCAATCTCATTAATAAGAAGCTCCAAAAAGAGGATTAAACCCACACATGATGTGAAGAAGAAAAAGAAAAAATGAAGAAGCAAAGGTAAAAAGGTATCTCTCCCAAATGATGTTACTCCTATTACTCCTTGTGATGATGATAATTGAAGGAAATATGCCCTAGAGGCAATAATAAAGCTATTATTTATTTCCTTATATCATGATAAATGTTTATTATTCATGCTACAATTGTATTAACCAGAAACATAATACATGTGTGAATACATAGACAAACAGAGTGTCACTAGTATGCCTCTACTTGACTAGCTCGTTGATCAAAGATGGTTATGTTTCCTAACTATAGACATGAGTTGTCATTTGATTAACGAGATCACATCATTAGGAGAATGATGTGATTGACTTGACCCATTCCGTTAGCATAGCACTTGATCGTTTAGTTTGTTGCTATTGCTTTCTTCATGACTTATACATGTTCCTATGACTATGAGATTATGCAACTTCCGTTTACCGGAGGAACACTTTGTGTGCCACCAAACGTCACAGCGTAACTGGGTGATTATAAAGGTGCTCTACAAGTGTCTCCGAAGGTACTTGTTGGGTTGGCGTATTTCAAGATTAGGATTTGTCACTCCGATTGTCGGAGAGGTATCTCTGGGCCCTCTCGGTAATGCACACCACTTAAGCCTTGCAAGCATTGCAACTAATGAGTTAGTTGCAGGATGATGTATTATGGAACGAGTAAAGAGACTTGCCGGTAATGAGATTGAACTAGGTATTGAGATACCGACGATCGAATCTCGGGCAAGTAACATACCGATGACAAAGGGAACAACGTATGTTGTTATGCGGTCTGACCGATAAAGATCTTTGTAGAATAGGTGGTAGCCAATATGAGCATCCAGGTTCCGCTATTGGTCATTGACCGGAGACGTGTCTCGGTCATGTCTACATTGTTCTCGAACCCATAGGGTCCGCACGCTTAAGGTTTCGATGACAGTTATATTATGAGTTTATGAGTTTTGATGTACCGAAGGAGTTCGGAGTCCCGGATGAGATCGGGGACATGACGAGGAGTCTCGAAATGGTCGAGACATAAAGATCGATATATTGGACGACTATATTCGGACATCAGAAAAGTTCCGAGTGATTCGGGTATTTTTCGGAGTACCGAAGATTTACGTGAATACGTATTGGGCCTTATTGGGCCATATGGGAAAGAAGGAAAAGGGCCTCAAGGGTGGCCGCACCCCTCCCCTTGGTCTGGTCCGAATTGGACTAGGGAAGGGGGACGCCCCCTTCCTTCCTTCTCCTTTTCCCTTCCTCTTTTCCTATTCCATATGGGAGGTGGAATCCTACTAGGACTAGGGAGTCCTAGTAGGACTCCACACTTGGCGCGCCCCCTCCTAGGGCCGGCCTCCTCCTCCCTTGCTCCTTTATATACGGGTGCAGGGGGCACCCCAAAGACACAACAATTGATCATTGATCTCTTAGCCGTGTGCGGTGCCCCCCTCCACTATAATCCTCGATAATATTGTAGTGGTGCTTAGGCGAAGCCCTGCGACGGTAAAACATCAAGATCGTCACCACGCCGTCGTGCTGACGAAACTCATCCCCGACACTTTGCTGGATCAGAGTCCGGGGATCGTCATCAAGCTGAACGTGTGATAGAACTCAGAGGTGCCGTAGTTTTGGTGCTTGATCGGTCGGGCCGTGAAGACGTACGACTACATCAACCGCATTGTGTTAACGCTTCCGCTTCCGATCTACGAGGGTACATAGACAACACTCTCCCTTCTCGTTGCTATGCATCACCACGATTTTGCGTGTGCGTAGGAATTTTTTTGAAATTACTACGTTCCGCAACAGTGGCATCCGAGCCAGGTTTTATGCGTTGATGTTATATGCACGAGTAGAACACAAGTGAGTTGTGGGCGATACAGGTCATACTGCTTACCAGCATGTCATACTTTGGTTCGGCTGTATTGTTGGATGAAGCGGCCCAGACCGACATTACGCGTACGCTTACACGAGATTGATTTTACCGCCGTGCTATGCACACAGGTGACTAGCGGGTGTCAGTTTCTCCAACTTTAGTTGAACCAAGTGTGGCTACGCCCGGTCCTTGAGAAGGTTAAAACAACACTAACTTGACAAACTATCGTTGTGGTTTTCGATGCGTAGGTAAGAACGGTTCTTGCTAAGCCCATAGCAGCCACGTAAAACTTGCAACAACAAAGTAGAGGATGTCTAACTTGTTTTTGCAGGGCATGTTGTGATGTGATATGGTCAAGACATGATGCTAAATTTTATTGTATGAGATGATCATGTTTTGTAACCGAGTTATCGGCAACTGGCAGGAGCCATATGGTTGTCGCTTTATTGTATGCAATGCAGTTGCATTGTAATGCTTTACTTTATCACTAAGCGGTAGCGATAGTCGTGGAAGCATAAGATTGGCGAGACGACAATGATGCTACGATGGAGATCAAGGTGTTGCGCCGGTGACGATGGTGATCATGACGGTGCTTCGGAGATGGAGATCACAAGCACAAGATGATGATGGCCATATCATATCACTTATATTGATTGCATGTGATGTTTATCTTTTATGCATCTTATCTTGCTTTGATTGTCGGTAGCGTTATAAGATGATCTCTCACTAAATTTCAAGATAAAAGTGTTCTCCCTGAGTATGCACCATTGCGAAAGTTCTTCGTGCTGAGACACCACGTGATGATCGGGTGTGTAGGCTCTACGTTCAAATACAACGGGTGCAAAACAGTTGCACACGCGGAATACTCAGGTTAAACTTGACGAGCCTAGCATATAACAGATATGGCCTCGGAACACTGAGACCGAAAGGTCGAGCGTGAATCATATAGTAGATATGATCAACATAGTGATGTTCACCATTGAAACTACTCCATCTCACGTGATGATCGGACATGGTTTAGTTGATTTGGATCACGTGATCACTTAGAGGATTAGAGGGATGTCTATCTAAGTGGGAGTTCTTAAGTAATATGATTAATTGAACTGTAATTTATCATGAACTTAGTCCTGGTAGTATTAGCATATCTATGTTGTAGATCAATAGCTCGCGTTTAGCTCCCCTATTTTATTTTTGATATGCTCCTAGAGAAAACTAAGTTGAAAGATGTTAGTAGCAATGATGCGGATTGGATCCGTGATCTGAGGTTTATCCTCATTGCTGCACAGAAGAATTATGTCTTTGATGCACCGCTAGGTGACAAACCTATTGCAGGAGCAGATGCAGATGTTATGAACATTTGGCTAGCTCAATATGATGACTACTTGATAGTTTAGTGCACCGTGCTTAAACGGCTTAGAATCGGGACTTCAAAGACGTTTTGAACGTCATGGACCATATGAGATGTTCCAGGAGTTGAAGTTAATATTTCAAGCAAATACCCGAGTTGAGAGATATGAAGTCTCCAACAAGTTCTATAGCTAAAAGATGGAGGAGAATAGCTCAAGCAGTGAGCATGTGCTCAGATTGTCTGGGTACTACAATCGCTTGAATCAAGTGGGAGTTAATCTTCCAGATAAAATAGTGATTGACATAATTCTCTAGTCACCATCACCAAGTTAGTAGAACTTCATGATGAACTATAATATGCAAGGGATAACGGAAAGTCGGAAATGATTCCAAGCTCTTCGTGATGCTGAAATCAACAAAGGTAGAAATCAAGAAAGGCATCAAGTGTTGATGGTAAACAAAACCGCTAGTTTCAAGTAAAGGGACAAAGGGAAGAAAGGGGAACTTCAAGAAGAACGGCAAGCAAGTTGCTGCTCAAGTGAAAAACCCAAGTCTGGACCTAAGCCTGAAACTGAGTGCTTCTACTGCAAAGGGACTGATAACTGGAAGCGGAACTACCCCAAGTAATTGGCGGATAAGAAGGATGGCAAAGTGAACATAGGTATATTTGATATACATGTTATTGATGTGTACTTTACTAGTGTTTATAGCAACCCCTCAGTATTTGATACTAGTTCAGTTGCTAAGAGTAGTAACTCGAAACGGGAGTTGCAGAATGAACATAGACTAGTTAAGGGTGAAGTGACGATGTATGTTGGAAGTGGTTCCAAGATTGATATGATCGTCATCGCACACTCCCTATACTTTCGGGATTAGTGTTGAACCTAAATAAGTGTTATTTGGTGTTTGCGTTGGGCATAAATATGATTGGATCATGTTTATTGCAATACGGTTATTCATGTAAGTTAGAGAATAATTGTTGTTCTGTTTAAATGAATAAAACCTTCTATGGTCATACACCCAATGAAAATGGTTTGTTGGATCTCGATCGTGGTGATACACATATTCATAATATTGAAGCCAAAAGATGCAAAGTTAATAATGATAGTGCAACTTATTTGTGGCACTGCCGTTTAGGTCATATTGGTGTAAAGCGCATGAAGAAAATCCATGCTGATGGGTTTTGGAATCACTTGATTATGAATCAGTTGATGCTTGCGAACCATGCCTCATGGCAAGATGACTAAGACTCCGTTCTCTGGAACAATGGAGCGAGCAACAGATTTGTTGGAAATCATACATACTGATGTATGTGGTCCGATGAATATTGAGGCTCGTGGCAGGTATCATTATTTTCTGATCTTCACAGATGATTTGAGCAGATATGAGTATATCTACTTGATGAAACACAAGTTTGAAATATTTGAAAAGTTCAAAGAATTTCAGAGTGATGTGGAGAATCATCGTAACAAAAATAAAAGTTTCTACGATATGATCGCAGAAGTAAAATATTTGAGTTACGAGTTTGGCCTTCAGTTAAAACAATGTGAAATAGTTTCACTACTCACGCCACCTGAAACACCACAGTGTAATGGTGTGTCCGAACGTCGTAATCGTACTTTATTAGATATAGTGCGATCTATGATATCTCTTACCGATCTACCACTGTTGTTTTGGGGTTATGCATTAGAGACAGCTACATTCACGTTAAAAAGGGCACCATCTAAATCCGTTGATACGACACCGTATGAACTGTGGTTTGGCGAGAAACCTAAGCTGTCGTTTCTTAAAATTTGGGACTGCAATGCTTATGTGAAATTTTTTCAACATAATAAGCTCGAACCCAAATCAGAGAAGTAAATCTTCATAGGATACCCAAAAGAAAATGTTGGGTACACCTTCTATCACAGATCCGAAGGCAAGTTATTCATTGCTGAGAATGGATCCTTTCTAGAGAAGGAGTTTCTCTCGATAGAAGTGAGTGGGAGGAAAGTAGAACTTGATGAGGTAACTGTACCTGCTCCCTTATTGGAAAGTAGTTTAGGGTTTAGGGTCGAGACGTAAAGATCGATATATTGGACGACTATATTCGGACATCGGAAAGGTTTCGAGTGATTCAGGTATTTTCGGAGTATCGGAGATTTACGGGAATACGTATTGGGCCTTATTGGGCCATACGGGAAAGAAGGAAAAGGGCCTCAAGGGTGGCCGCACCCCTCCCCTTGGTCTGGTCCGAATTGGACTAGGGAAGGGGGGCGCCCCCTTCCTTCCTTCTCCTTTTCCCTTCCTCTTTTCCTATTCCATATGGGAGGTGGAATCCTACTAGGACTAGGGAGTCCTAGCAGGACTCCACACTTGGCGCGCCCCCTCCTAGGGACGGCCTCCTCCTCCCTTGCTCCTTTATATATGGGTGCAGGGGGGCACCCCAAAGACACAACAATTGATCATTGATCTCTTAGCCGTGTGCAGTGCCCCCCTCCACTATAATCCTCGATAATATTGTAGCGATGCTTAGGCGAAGCCCTGCGACGGTAAAACATCAAGATCATCACCACGCCGTCGTGCTGACGAAACTCATCCCCGACACTTTGCTGGATCAGAGTCCGGGGATCGTCATCGAGCTGAACGTGTGCTAGAACTCAGAGGTGTCGTAGTTTTGGTGCTTGATCGCTCGGGCCGTGAAGACGTACGACTACATCAACCGCGTTGTGCTAACGCTTTCACTTCCGGTCTACGAGGGTACGTAGACAACACTCTCCCTTCTCGTTGCTATGCATCACCATGATCTTGCGTGTGCGTAGGAATTTTTTTGAAATTACTACGTTCCCCAACAATAATTGCTATACTATTGGTGCTATCCATACTATTAATGATGAGAGCGATTATGCTTATGATATGAAAAGGCCCAAGCTTGGGGATGCTATGTTTGATGAAGATGATATTTTTGAGAATATATTTGCTGCAATTAATGTTAGCCCCAAGCTTGGGGATGCTACGTTTAATGAAGATGATATTTTTAGTCTCCCAAGTTTTGATATGCAAATTTATAATGATGATAGCATGCCTCCTGCTTATGATGATTATATTGATGAAAGTGGGTTTGGAAGAGTGTCAACTTTAGGAAGTAATGATCCCACTATTTTGTAGGATGTTGAATCTTATTATTATAATTATGAAAGTGGATTTGGAGAGGTCATGACTTTATTTAGTGATGATTCCACTATCTTGGAAGAGGTTTCAATCGATTATGATGAGAACAAAGTTGCTACTTATGATAATTATTGTGATGACACATATGCTATAAAAAGTAGTGATGATTATATTTATAAAACTTGTCATGATTATGATCACCCTTTTTCTGAACATTACTCTTTTAATGTGGAAACAATTTATAGTATTCGAGTTTCTTATGATACTCCCACTATTCCGAATGAGAAGAATTTTGCTTATGTGGAGAGTAATAAAATTTTATGCTTGTAGATCATGAAAATAATGCTTTAAGTTCTGGTTATATTGTTGAATTCATTCATGATGCTACTGAAAATTATTTTGAGGGAGGAATATATGCTTGTAGGAATTGCAATAATATCAAGTTTCCTCTCTATGTGCTTAAAGTTTTGAAGTTATGCTTGTTTTGCCTTCCTATGCTAGTTGATTATTGTTACCACAAGTTGTTTGCTCAAAAAATACCTATGAATAGGAAGTGGGTTAGACTTAAATGTGCTAGTCATATTCTTCATGATGCTCTCTTTATGTTTCAATTCTTATCCTTTATGTGAGCATCATTGAAATCATCATGCCTAGCTAGGGGCGTTAAACGATAGCGCTTGTTGGGAGGCAACCCAATTTTATTTTTGTTCCTTGCTTGTTGTTCCTGTTTAGTAATAAATTAATCATCTATCCTCTGTTATGATTGAGTTTTTATGTTTTAATTAGTGTTTGTGCCAAGTAGAACCATTGGGAAGACTTGGGGAAAGTCTTGTTGATCTTGCTGTAAAAAACAGAAACTTTAGCGCTCACGAGAATTGCTGCCATTTTTTATTGGAGAGTGCTATTTAGTTAATTATTTTTGAAGATGATTAATAGATAAATTCCACACGTCCAGAAATTTATTTTAGAATTTTTGGGGTTCCAGAAGTTTGCGTTAGTTACAGATTACTACAGACTGTTCTGTTTTTGACAGATTCTGTTTTTTGTGTGTTGTTTGCTTATTTTAATGAATCTATGGCTAGTAAAAGAGTTTATAAACCATAGAGAAGTTGGAATACAGTAGGTTTAACACCAATATAAATAAATAATGAGTTCATTACAGTACCTTGAAGTGGTGTTTTGTTTTCTTTCGCTAACGAAGCTTACGAGTTTTCTGTTAAGTTTTGTGTTGTGAAGTTTTCAAGTTTTGGGTAAAGATTCGATGGACTATGGAATAAGGAGTGGCAAGAGCCTAAGGTTGGGGATGCACAAGGAACCCCAAGCTAATATTCAAGGACAACCAAAATCCTAAGCTTGGGGATGCCCCGGAAGGCATCCCCTCTTTCGTCTTCGTTCATCGGTAACTTTACTTGGAGCTATATTTTTATTCACCACATGATATGTGTTTTGCTTGGAGCATCAATTTATTTTATTTTGTTTTGCTTGATGTTTGAATAAAGTATCAAGATCTGAAATGCTTAAATTCTAGAGAGTCTTCACATAGTTGCATAATTATTCGACTACTCATTGATCTCCACTTACATCTTTCGGAGTAGTTTGTCATTTGCCCTAGTGTTTCACTTATCTCTTTTAGAGCATGGCGGTGGTTTTATTCTATAGAAATAATTGATCTCTCATGCTTCACTTATATTATTCTAAGAGTCCTAAACAGCATGGTAATTTGCTTTGGTTATGAATTTAGTCCTAATATGATGGGCATCCAAGAGGGATATAATAAAAACTTTCATATAAAGTGCATTGAATACTATGAGAAGTTTGATACTTGATGATTGTTTTGAGATATGAGGATGGTAATATTAGAGTCATGCTAGTGAGTAGTTGTGAATTTGAGAGATACTTGTGTTAAAGTTTGTGATTCCCGTAGCATGCATGTATGGTGAACCGTTATGTGATGAAGTCGGAGCATGATTTATTTATTGATTGTCTTCCTTATGAGTGGAGGTCGGGGACGAGCGATGGTATTTTCCTACCAATCTATCCCCCTAGGAGCATGCGTGTAGTACTTTGTTTCGATAACTAATAGATTTTTGCAATAAGTATGTGAGTTCTTTATGACTAATGTTGAGTCCATAGATTATACGCACTCTCACCCTTCCACCATTGCTAGCCTCTCTAGTACCGCGCAACTTTCGCCGGTACCATAAACCCACCATTTACCTTCCTCAAAACAGCCACCATACATACCTATTATGGCATTTCCATAGACATTTCGAGATATATTGCCATGCAACTTTCCACCGTTCCGTTTACTATGACACGCTCTATCATTTTCATATTGCTTTGGATGATCATGTAGTTGACATCATATTCGTGGCAAAGCCACCGTTAATAATTCTTCCATACATGTCACTCTTGAGTCATTGCACATCTCGGTACACCGCCGGAGGCATTCATATAGAGTCATATTTTGTTCTAAGTATTGAGTTGTAATTCTTGAGTTGTAAGTAAATAAAAGTGTGATGCTCATCATTATTAGAGCATTGTCCCAATGAGGAAAGAATGATGGAGACAATGATTCCCCCATAAGTCGGGATGAGACTCCGGACGAAAAATAAAAAAAAGAGAAAAAAGGAGGCCATAAAAAATAGAAAAGGCCCAAATAAAATAATAATAATAAATAATAAAAAAATGAGAGAAAAAGAGAGAAGGGGCAATGCTACTATCCTTTTGCCACACTTGTGCTTCAAAGTAGCACCATGATCTTCATGATAGAGAGTCTCCTATGTTGTCACTTTCATATACTAGTGGGAATCTTTCATTATAGAACTTGGCCTGTATATTCCAATGATGGGCTTCCTCAAAATGCCCTAGGTCTTCGTGAGCAAGCAAGTTGGATGCACACCCACTAGTTTTTTTTGTTGAGCTTTCATACACTTATAGCTCTAGTGCATCTGTTGCATGGCAATCCCTACTCACTGACGTTGATATCTATTAATGGGCATCTCCATAGCCCATTGATACGCCTAGTTGATGTGAGACTATCTTCTCCTTTTTGTCTTCTCCACAACCACCATTCTATTCCACCTATAGTGCTATGTCCATGGCTCACGCTCATGTATTGCGTGAAGATTGAAAAAGTTTGAGAACATCAAAAGTATGAAACAATTGCTTGGCTTGTCATCGGGGTTGTGCATAATTTAAATATTTTGTGTGGTGAAGATAGAGCATAGCCAGACTATATGATTTTGTAGGGATAGCTTTCTTTGGCCATGTTATTTTGAGAAGACATAATTGCTTAGTTAGTATGCTTGAAGTATTATTATTTTTATGTCAGTATTAAGCTTTTTTCTTGAATCTTATGGATCTGAATATTCTTGCCACAATAAAGAAAATTACATTGATAAATATGTTAGGTAGCATTCCACATCAAAAATTCTGTTTTATCATTTACCTACTTGAGGACGAGCAGGAATTAAGCTTGGGGATGCTGATACGTCTCCAACGTATCTATAATTTTTTATTGTTCCATGCTATTATATTATCTGTTTTGGATGTTTATGGGCTTTATTATACACTTTTATATTATTTTTGGGACTAACCTATTAACCCAGAGCCCAGTGCCAGTTTCTGTTTTTTCCTTGTTTTAGAGTATCGCAGAAAAGGAAAATCAAACGGAGTCCAATTGACCTGAAACTTCACGGAACTTATTTTTGGGCCAGAAGAAGCCCACGGAGTATCGGAGTTGGACCAGGAGAGTCCCGGGCTTCCCACGAGGGTGGGGGGCGCGCCCACCCCACTGGGCACCCCCCTGCCTCCTGGACAACCCGGAGGTCCACCGACGTACTTCTTCCTCCCATATATTCCCATATACCCTAAAAACTTTGGGGAGCAGAATAGATCCGGAGTTCCGCCTCCAGGAGCCTCTGTAGCCACCGAAAACCAATCTAGACCCATTCCGGCACCCTGCCGGAGGGGGAATCCCTCTCCGGTGGCCATCTTCAGCATCCTGGTGCTCTCCATGACAAGGAGGGAGTAGTTCTCCCTCGGGGCTGAGTGTATGGACCAGTAGCTATGTGTTTGATCTCTCTCTCTCTCTCTCTCTCTCTCTCTCTCTCTCGTGTTCTTGAGGTGGCACGATCTTGATGTATCACGAGCTTTGCTATTATAGTTGCATCTTATGATGTTTCTCCCCCTCTACTCTCTTGTAATGGATTGAGTTTTCCCTTTGAAGTTACCTTATCGGATTGAGTCTTTAAGGATTTGAGAACACTTGATGTATGTCTTGGGTGGGATACCCGTGGTGACAATGGGGTATTCTATTGATCCACTTGATGTATGTTTTGGTGATCAACTTGCGGGTTCCGCCCATGAACCTATGCATAGGGGTTGGCACACGTTTTCGTCTTGACTCTCGGGTAGAAACTTTGGAGCACTCTTTGAAGTACTTTGTGTTGGTTTGAATAGATGAATCTGAGATTGTGTGATGCATATCGTATAATCATACCCACGTATACTTGAGGTGACATTGGAGTATCTAGGTGACATTAGGGTTTTGGTTGATTTGTGTCTTAAGGTGTTATTCTAGTACGAACTCTATGATAGATCGAATGGAAAGAATAGCTTCATGTTATATTACTACGGACTCTTGAATAGATCGATCAGAAAGGATAACTTTGAGGTGGTTTCGTACCCTACCATAATCTCTTCGTTTGTTCTCCTCTATTAGTGACTTTGGAGTGACTCTTTGTTGCATGTTGAGGGATAGTTATATGATCCAATTATGTTATTATTGTTGAGAGAACTTGCACTAGTGAAAGTATGAACCCTAGGCCTTGTTTCAACGCATTGCAATACCGTTTGTGCTCACTTTTATCATTAGTTACCTTGCTGTTTTTATATTTTCAGATTACAAAAACCTATATCTGCCATCCATATACCACTTGTATCACCATCTCTTCGCCGAACTAGTGAACCTATACAATTTACCATTGTATTGGGTGTGTTGGGGACACATGAGACTCTTTGTTATTTGGTTGCAGGGTTGCTTGAGAGAGACCATCTTCATCCTACGCCTCCTATGGATTGATAAACCTTAGGTCATCCACTTGAGGGAAATTTGCTACTATCCTACAAACCTCTGCACTTGGAGGCCCAACAATGTCTACAAGAAGAAGGTTGTGTAGTAGACATCATGGAGCTGGAGGGGCAACCGAAGCTATGGCTACAGGAGTTGAAGTCATGGCTCTAGTGTCTGTCACTGGCACTGCTGCAGACCTCTGCCTTCTGGGCACCCTTTGATAGGCATCAGTAGTGGTCTTGTCACTCCTATCCTCAAGCTCTTCTTGGATCATCTCCACTAATGTCTGAATTTCTGTCACCTTGACATCCTAGTCATGAAGTTTTGTGTCAAAAATTCTCTCAAGACTCTCTTGATTTTGAGTCAGGTTGGCCAAACCTTTCTCAATCCTCAAAGTATCCGGAATGAGATAGCTAAGTTGACCTTGTTTAGACATGAGAAAAACTTGTGAAGCCTCTTCAACACTTGGCATCTTGGTTGCCTTCTCTGCCTTTGCCTTCTCTCTCTTCTCTTGAGCCTCTACTGATGTAGGTTCTGAAGCATCCATAACAACTGTGTTGTCCTCACGATCAGGCCTCAAGGGAAGGTGCTCTTTGTCCAAGAGATACATGCCTTTGCCCATCTTGGAGTTGATGAGCATCTGAATGTGTGGAGCAGACCCACATGATCTCTTTTAGTCTGCTGCAGTTATCTTGATGGTTTCAACTATCAAGCTCATCACTTTGAATTTCTGTGGCACATCAAACAGTTGAAGCAAGTTAATGGAGTGGCCTCTGGTCATCCTGTGATCTCCTGATATGGGAAACAAGGTGTGCCTCAATATAGTGTTCATGGTGGCATGTCCAGACAACATATAGTACACTGAACCTAGCTTGTGTGTCTCCAATGCCTTGTTAGGTATCTCCTTGTACATGTTGGCCATGGAGTTGTGATCGTTCTTGCGCTTGGCATAGACATAAATGTCATCCTCATGCTCTTCAGGGGCATTGATAAGCTTAGCCCACTCAGCAACAGTAGACTGATACCTTGTACCTTCAGTCATCCATACAATTCTCCCATATGGGTAGAAGTGAGCTATTGAATAGAACTGCATGATAAGCTCATCATTCCACTTGGTCAATTTTTGACCCACAAAGGTGTCTACTGTCGGTGTCAAAACCGGCAGATCTCGGGTAGGGGGTCCCGAACTGTGCGTCTGAAGATAAAAGGTAACAGGAGGCAGGGGACATGATGTTTACCCAGGTTCGGGCCCTCTTAATGGAGGTAATACCCTACTTCCTGCTTGATTGACTTTAGTAAGTATAGGGGTTACAAGAGTTGATCTACCTCGAGATCGTAATGGCTAAACTCTAGATGTCTAGCCTGTATGATTTGTCTTAGCCTCTACGGACTAAACCCTCCAGTTTATATAGACACCGGAGGGGTCTAGGGTTGTACAGAGTCGGTTTACAGAGAAAGGAAACTACACATCCGGATGCCAAGCTTGCCATCCACGCAAAGGAGAGTACCATCCGGACACGGGGGAAGGCCTTCTATCTTGTATCTTCACGGACCATTAGTCTGGCCCATGTCACATAGCCCGGGCACTTGGGGACCCCCTAATCCAGGACTCCCTCAGTAGCCCCTGAACCAGGCTTCAATGATGATGTGTCCGGCGTGCAGATTGTCTTCGGCATTGCAAGGTGGGTTCCTCCTCTGAATACTCCAAAGAAATTGAACAAGAGAACTATATTCGACTCTATATAATAGTTACAACCCTGAGCCATAAGGGCAAAATACTTAAACAAAATAAGTCATGTCTACTGACAGCTTTTTCCGGCGAGACGTTACATTTGGCCTTATTATTATTTGAACCATTTTGTGGCCTCCCGCTTCGTGTTTCGAGGCACGGTCTTCATAGACACGTCTTGTCAAAGTAGATATCATGTCCCCTTATTGCGGGATTCCCATCAATATGGGTTTGGGTAATCCAACCGTGCCATTCGCACGATCCCTTGGGAACATGCGAGTTTTAAGGCTCGTGGGGAGCGCTTGATATTCACTGCCTTTATAAGGGGATAAGGACCCATGTTTTTACCCCACGCCTTCTTTTTCCTCAGCCTTTCCGTCCTCGAGCTCCATCGCCCAAGCTTCAATCCTTTTCATCACCATCAAACACTCTAACCATGTCCGGATCCGGCTCCCAAGGAAATGGGTGGCCTCCTCCGTGACGGAGAAGGACATCAAGGAGCTCCGTGAGGCGAGGTACCTGACAGCGGAAATCAAACACAGGCTCCCTGCCAAAGAGAAAGTCATCCCCACTCTGGAGCCCGATGAGAGGGTTGTGTTCATCCCTCACTTCCTCCGCGGACTAGGGTTTCCCCTCCACCCCTTTGTTCGTGGTCTCATGTTCTATTACGGGATGGATTTCCATGATCTAACCCCAAATTTCTTCCTCCGCATCTCAGCGTTTATCGTCATGTGCGAGGCGCTCCTCCGCACCCCCACTTCGGCCTATGGCTCAAGGTTTTCAATGTGAAGCCAAAAGTGGTTGACGGGCAGCATGCGGACTACGACGGGGCCATGGTGAGCAAGCTCACCAACATCACCTGGCCCAAAGGGGCTTTTGTGGATACCGTCAAGATATGGCAACAGGAGTGGTTCTATATCACCGAACCTCGGGGTGCCACCTGGGCGGCCACTCCTGAGTTTAGATCCGGACCGCCAATGCGTGTTGCGTCATGGGTCAACAAGGGCCTAGACTGGGCGTCCACCGACGAAGTGATGATGCTACAAAAGCGCATCAAAAATATGATAGAGAAGAACACCACCCTCACCGATGTGATTCAGGTGATGCTTTTCCGCCGGATTCTCCCCTGCCAGCGTCAACCTCTCCACATGTGGGAGTTCAATCCGGAAGATCCGCGGACCCTACGGCGATTCTTAGGCACTACGCACGAAGATATCTGGAAGCTGCTCGTCAAGGCCCATAAGTCGTGGCCGGAGACGACCGATGACATCGGCCTTGACTGCGCTCATCTGGCGACACAAGTAAGTTTTCTAGCTTCCTAATACAACTTCTGTTTGTAAATCAAAGGGTATGCTGAGCCTTGCATCCTTTAACTAGGGCTGGACAAAGAAGGCGGGGAGGATACAATGTCCAGTTCCGCTTCCCAAAGACTTGGGCATTTCTCTGCTGACGAGGATGCTGGTCCCGGCGTCGTACTAGGCGCCGAAGAAGAAGACCAAGAAGAAGGGCAAGGGGGCCAAAAGTGGCCTTCGCCGAAGAGGTACCTTGGACCCTGCGTCTGGAGATACTGAAGCTCCCTCCTCCCATGAGGGAGATGAAGACAACGAGGAGGAGGAGAGCAATTCTCCCCTTAAGGGGGGAGGAAGAAAAGGGGGGGGGGCTCTGTGGGCCTAGAGGCGGAGGCGTCCAAGGGGGAAGATTTCCCTTTCGGATGATTCAGACTCGGACACTGAAGACATCCCTGAGTGGCACCCCAGGCCGAAGCCCCTAGACGGATCGTAAGTATCTAAGGACACCGTACAAATTTCCGGTTTTATGGTTTATAGTTTGAACATATTGAATTGTGTGCTGCAGTCCGGCTCGCGATCTTCCCCAACTATCATCGTCTTCTGGGAATTCGCTGAGGCCGAATATGATGGATGGCGAGACGCCTCCGCAGGCCTCCCCGCTCACTGCCACGGACAACACTGAAGTGTTGTCCCGAAGAACCTTTCCAAACCATGGAGAGGTGTGAGGGGCTACCCAGACGGCGCCAGAGGGTAACACCTCATCTGCCGAAAACATGGGGGGACCGACCCCCATGGAAACTAGCGACGGGGGCCATGCCCAATCCGCCCCCAATCGAATATCATTCCGGGGAACCGTATGGCTCCGGAATTGAGCGAGCAACCTTCTTGGAAAGAAGGGGGCATGTCGACTCCATCGATGACCTCTATCAATCCGGAGGCACCGGATACTCTAGTGGAAGTGCTTCAGTGCACTTCCATTGTGGAAGACCACTATACTCTTATGGGTACGGTGGTTAAGAAGGTTCAGTCTGCTAAAAGCGGGTTGAACGAAGCCTTTACCAGCCTACTAAGAGGCTTTGAGGTATGCGAAGTAATATTCTTTAGCTACTTTGTATATGCAAAAAATATGTCTGTGTATAGATAGTAGCCCCTGAGACTCTCTTCGGCTTTTGCAAAGAAGGGCCGAACAGAGGATCAAGTAGTATTCGCAGGAGATAACATACGTGTCTATGTTGATAAACAGGCTTCACTGTTAGCGGCAACCGCCCAGGCCGCCGAAGTGTCCGAACTTAAGCGGAATTTGGAGCGGGCTGATGAAGAACTCATCCGCACCAACAAGCGGTTGGAGGAAACACAAGGTATGCGGTACCTATATATATATGGAATGATATGAGTGCTAGTTTATTATCCTTTAATAAATGAGTTTTTATGGTTATTCTCATAGTGAATGCATCTGAGGTCGAATCCCTCAAGAGCGCGCTGGCCGAAACCAAAAAGGAGGCGGAGGAGGAATGAGACGCCTTCCGAAAACATGAAGCGAGGTTGGATGAAGTCCAACAAGAGCTCAAGGATGCCATAAGCAAATGCGAGTCCTTGGAGCGCAAGATTGTGAATCGAGACTCCGAACTTGCTAAGGCCCTCCAAAGCACAAAGGAGGCCTGGGTTGAAGCCCAAGGCGCCTGCCGGGAGATCCAAGAAGCAAGGAAAATAGCGGTGGGTAAGGCCTTTAATATGCAGAGCAGATTTGTAAGGAGGAGATACATCTTACATACTGATACATCTTCGTCGTATCTATAATTTTTTATTGTTCCATGCCAATATTATTCAACTTTCATATACTTTTGGCAACTTTTTATACTATTTTTGGGACTAACATATTGATCCAGTGCCCAGTGCCAGTCCCTGTCTGTTGCATGTTTTTGGTTTCGCAGAATATCCATATCAAACGGAGTCCAAACGGGATAAAAACGGACGGAGATACTTTTCAGAATATTTGGAAAATCTGGAAGAAAAATCAACGCGAACCAGTGTCCGAGGTGGGCACGAGGTAGGGGGCGCCCCCCCTAGGGCGCGCCCCTGACCCTCGTGACCCACCTGTAAGGCGGTTGACGCCCTTCTTCGGCTGCAAGAAAGCTAATTTTCGGGGGGGAAATCACGGCGAAGGTTTCATTCCAATCGGAGTTACGGATCTCCGGATATAAAAGAAACGGTGAAAGGGCAGCAGAACACAACGCAGAAACAGAGAGAGACGGAGAGACAGATCCAATCTCGCAGGGGCTCTCGCCCCTCCCACCCTTCTCCCATCTAGGGAGGAGGTCAAGGAAGAAGAAGAAGAAGAAGAAGAAGAAGAAGAAGGGGGGCCCTCTCCCCCTTGCTTCCGGTGGCGCCGGAGTGCCACCGGGGGCCATCATCATCACTGTCATCTTCACCAACAACTTCACCGCCTTCACCACCAACTCTTCCCCCCTCTATGCAGCAGTGTAACCTCTCTCTTACCCACTGTAATCTCTACTTAAACATGGTTCTCAATGCTATATATTATTTCCCTATGATGTATGGCTATCCTATGATGTTTGAGTAGATCCGTTTTGTCCTAATGGCTATCTGATGATCAAGATTGGTTTGAGTTGCATGTTTTATTATTGGTGCTGTCTTATGCTGCTCTCCATGTCGCGCAAGCGTGAGGGATCCCCACTGTAGGGTGTTGCAATATGTTCATAATTCGCTTATAGTGGGTTGCGTGAGTGACGGAAACACAAACCCGAGTAAGTAGGTTGTTTGCGTATGGGATAAAGGGGACTTGATGCTTTAATGTAATGGTTGGGTTTTACCTTAATGAATCTTTAGTAGTTGCGTATGCTTGCTAGAGTTCCAATCATAAGTGCATATGATCCAAGTAAAGAAAGTATGTTAGCCTATGCCTCTCCCTCAAATAAAATTGCAATAATGATCACCGGTCTAGTTATCGATTGCCTAGGGACAAATAACTTTCTTGTAACAACAAGCTCTCTACTAAACCTAACTTAGTTGTGTCTTTATCATCTTGCATACCTATCCAACAACACCTACAAAGTACTTCTAGTTTCATACTTGTTCTAGGTAAGGCGAACATCAAGCGTGCGTACAGTTGTATCGGTGGTCGATAGAACTTGAGGGAATATTTGTTCTGCCTTTAGCTCCTCGTTGGGTTCGACACTCTTACTTATCAAAAGAGGCTACAATTGATCCCCTATACTTGTGGGTTATCAAGACCTTTTTCTGGCCCCGTTGCCGGGGAGCAATAGCGTGGGGTGAATATTCTCGTGTGTGCTTGTTTGCTTTATCACTAAGTAATTTTCATTTGCTGTTCTTAGTTGTTCTCTATCTTTAGTTATGGATACGGAACACGAAATACCAAAAAAATTAGGTGTACTTTCTGCTCATGGAGATGGGGATCCTCCTAAAACCCTCAATGTTGGTTATGTGAAAGATATTATGTACTACTTTAATAATCCTGAGAAAACCCCATTTAATTATGTAATGGGAGTAACGTTGGATCAACGTGAATACTTTAGGGATTATCGCTTGACACAAAAAAGGAAACTATTATGGGATCAAATTCATATATTGAAGTGGTATGCTTGGAAATTATGCGTGAGTTATGATTATACTTGTTGCTCTAGGATGAAGGCTCCACACCTTCCCTTTTCATGAAAATTCAATGATAATAAAACCTTAGCTTCTTATGCTAATAGTATATATGATTACTATGATGTGGAACAAATAGAAGAATTTGTTTCTTTTATGGGTGCTTATTAAATTGAATCTATGTGTAAAGAGTTTAAAGATTTCGATGATGCTGTTTATAGATATGAAAATTTAGCTATCCTCAAATATTTCTATGAGAATTATGAATACAATTTCGAAATTAATGCACTTATTGAGAAAGTCTCCGCTGTCCAAGAAGAGACTAATATTTTGCAGGAGTCTATGGAAGAAGAAATTGATGAAACTGTGAGCTCATTGGATGAAAAAGATGAGGAAGAGAGCGAAGAACAAAAGGAGGAAGAGAGGATTGATCACTCGTGCCCACCTTCTAATGAGAGTAACTCTTCAACTCATACATTGTTTAATTCCCCTTCGTGCTTACCGAAGGATGATTGCTATGATGACTGTTATGATCCCTTGGATTCTTTTGAAATATCCCTTTTTGATGATGCTTGTGGCCAAGATGCCAATATTAATTATGCTTATGGAGATGAACTTGCTATAGTTCCTTATGTTAAATATGAAATTGTTGCTATTGCACCCACGCATGATAGTCCTATTATCTTTTTGAATTCTCCAAACTACACTATATCGGAGAAGTTTGCCCTTATTAAGGATTATATTGATGGGTTGCCTTTTACTACTACACATGATGATTTTGATAGATATAATATGCATGTGCTTGCTGCTCCTAATTGCAATTATTATGAGAGAGGAACCATATCTCCACCTCTCTATGTTTCCAATACAATAAAATTGCAAGAAACTGTTTATACTATGCATTGGCCTTTACTATGTGTGCATGAATTGTTCTTTTATGACATGCCGATGCATAAGAAGAGAGTTAGACTTCGTCATTACATGATATATGTTACCTTGTGCTCACCACTAAATTACAAATCATTGTTAATTAAAATTGGCTTTGATATACCTTGGGATTCGGGTGGATCCATTACTTGAGCACTATATGCCTAGCTTAATGGCTTTAAAGAAAGCGCTGCCAGGGAGACAACCCGGAAGTTTTAGAGAGTCATTTATTTCTGTTGAGTGCTTTTATATAGTTTAAAAACAACAAAAATAAAGAGGGGAACCCAAAACTTTTTCAAAAAGGAAAGCGAAAGTGAGAAAGACAAGCATTGTTGAAGTGGGAGCTAGCCCTGAACTTTGTTCATGCTCACGAAAACTTTGTGAATCTTGATTCATAAACTTTTCAATAAAAATAATTGTCCCCTTGTACAATTCCATTGTATTATAAAAATAATGTGTCAAGGTTTGCCTTTAGGATGTTTACATTTGCTTGATGGTTTGTACGGTGCAGGACAGAAACTTTGGCTGTAGTGCGCGATTTTACATTTTTAGCTGGAACGTCAAATGGTTCTGATTATTTTTGCACTGTCTTCCTATACAAATTGTTTATTTTTACTAATTTTGGTAGAATTTTTCAAGTATCAGAAGTATGGTGAATGTTCAGATTATTACAGACTGCTCTGTTTTAGACAGATTCTGTTTTTGATGCATAGTTTGCTTGTTTTGATGAAACTATCAATTTATATCAGTGGATTAAGCCATGAAAAATTTATATTACAGTAGACAAAATGCAAAAACAAAATATGAATTGGTCTGCAACAATACTTAGAGTAGTGATTTGCTTTATTATACTAACGGATCTTACCGAGTTTTCTGTTGAAGTTTTGTGTGGATGAAGTGTTCGATGATCGAGAAGGTCTCGATGTGAGAAGAAGGAAGAGAGGCAAGATCTCAAGCTTGGGGATGCCCGAGGCACCCAAAGTAAATATTCAAGGAGACTCAAGCGCCTAAGCTTGGGGATGCTGGGAAGGCATCCCCTCTTTCTTCAACAAGTATCGATATGTTTTCGGATTCGTTTCGTTCATGCGATATGTGCAATCTTGGAGCGTCTTTTGCATTTAGTTTTCATTTTTCTTTTATGCACCATGCTGGTATGAGATATTCTTTGGTTGATTTATAGAATGATCTTTGCACTTCACTTATATTCTTTGAGTATGGCTTTATAGAATGCTTCATGTGCTTCACTTATATCATTTGAAGTTTGGATTGCCTGTTTCTCTTTACATAGACAACCGCCATTTGTAGAATGCTTTTTTGCTTCACTTAGATTTGTTAGAGCGTGGGCATATCTTTTTTAGAAAGAATTAAACTCTCTTTCTTCACTTATATCTATTTAGAGAGATGACAGGAATTCGTCATTCACATGGTTAGTCATAAAATCCTACATAAAACTTGTAGATCACTGAATATGATATGTTTAATTCCTTGCAATAGTTTTGCGATATAAAGATGGTGATATTAGAGTCATGCTAGTGGGTAGTTGTGGATTAGTAGAAATACTTGTGTTGAGGTTTGTGATTCCCGTAGCATGCACGTATGGTGAACCATTATGTAACGAAGTCGGAGCATGATTTATTTATTGATTGTCTTCCTTATGAGTGGTGGTCGGGGATGAGCGATGGTCTTTTCCTACCAATCTATACCCCTAGGAGCATGCGTGCAGTACTTTGTTTCGATAGCTAATAGATTTTTGCAATAAGTATGTGAGTTCTTTATGACTAATTTTGAGTCCATGGATTATACGCACTCTCACCCTTCCACCACTGCTAGCCTCTCTAGTACCACGCAACTTTTGCCGGTACCATAAACCCACCATATACCTTCCTCAAAACAGCCACCATACCTACCTATCATGGCATTTCCATAGCCATTCCGAGATATATTGCCATGCAAGTTCCATCATCATCATATACATGACTTGAGCATTCATTGTCATATTGCTTTGCATGATCGTAAAATAGCTAGCATGATGTTTTCATGGCTTGTCCATTTTTTGATGTCATTGCTACGCTAGATCATTGCACATCCCAGTGCACCGCCGGAGGCATCCATATTGAGTCATACTTTGATCTAGACATTGAGTTGTAATATTGAGTTGTAAGTAAATAGAAGTGTGATGATCATCATTATTAGAGCATTGCCCAAGTGAGGAAAGGATGATGGAGACTATGATTCCCCCATAAGTCGGGATGAGACTCCGGACTTTACAAAAATGAAAGAGGCCAAAGAAGCCCAAATAAAAAAAGCGGCCAAAGAAGCCCACCAAAAAAACAAAAAAATGGTGAGAGAAAAAGAGAGAAGGGGCAGTGCTACTATCCTTTTTCCACACTTGTGCTTCAAAGTAGCACCACGTTCTTCATATAGAGAGTCTCTTGAGTTATCACTTTAATATACTAGTGGGAATTTTCATTATAGAACTTGGCTTGTATATTCCGATGATGGGCTTCCTCAAATGCCCGAGGTCTTCATGAGCAAGCAAGTTGGATGCACACCCACTTAGTTTCAGTTAGAGCTTTCATACACTTATAGCTCTAGTGCATCCGTTGCATGGCAATCCCTACTCACTCACATTGATATCTATTGATGGGCATCTCCATAGCCTGTTGATACGCCTAGTTGATGTGAGACTATCTTCTCCTTTTTGTCTTCTCCACCATCATATTCTATTCCACCTATAGTGCTATGTCCACGGCTCACGCTCATGTATTGCGTGAAAGTTGAAAAGGTTTGAGAACGTCAAAAGTATGAAACAATTGCTTGGCTTGTCATCGGGGTTGTGCATGATGTCAATATTTTGTGTGGTGAAGATGGAGCATAGCCAGACTATATGATTTTGTAGGGATAACTTTCTTTGGCCATGTTATTTTGAAAATACATGATTGCTTTATTAGTAGGCTTGAAGTATTATTGTTTTTATGTCAAATGATAGACTATTGCTTTGAATCACTCGTGTCTTAATATTCATGCCATGATTAGATATGTGATCAAGATTATGCTAGGTAGCATTCCACATCAAAAAATATCTTTTTTATCATTTACCTACTCGAGGACGAGCAGGAATTAAGCTTGGGGATGCTGATACGTCTCCGTCATATCTATAATTTTTTATTGTTCCATGCCAATATTATTCAACTTTCATATACTTTTGGCAACTTTTTATACTATTTTTGGGACTAACATATTGATCCGGTGCCAGTTCCTGTCTGTTGCATGTTTTTGGTTTCGCGGAATATCCATATCAAACAGAGTCCAAACGGGATAAAAACGACGAAGATACTTTTCGGAATATTTGGAAAATCTGGAAGAAAAATCAAGCGAACCAGTGTCCGAGGTGGGCACGAGGTAGGGGGGCACGCCCCTGACCCTCGTGACCCACTTGTAAGGCGGTTGACGCTCTTCTTCGGCCGCAAGAAAGCTAATTTTCGGGAAAAATCACAGCGAACGTTTCATTCCAATCGGAGTTACGGATCTCCGAATATAAAAGAAACGGTGAAAGGGCAGCAGAACAAAATGCAGAAACAGAGAGAGACAGAGAGACAGATCCAATCTCGGAGGGGCTCTCGCCCCTCCCACGCCATGGGAGCCAAGGACCAGAGGGGAAACCCTTCTCCCATCTAGGGAGGAGGTCAAGGAAGAAGAAGAAGAAGGGGGGCCCTCTCCCCCTTGCTTCCGGTGGCGCCGGAGTGCCACTGGGGGCCATCATCATCATCGTCATCTTCACCAACAACTTCACCGCCTTCACCACCAACTCTTCCCGCTCTATGCAGCGGTGTAACCCCTCTCTTACCCGCTGTAATCTCTACTTAAACATGGTCCTCAACACTATATATTATTTCCCTATGATGTATGGCTATCATATGATGTTTGAGTAGATCCGTTTTGTCCTAATGGCTATCTGATGATCAAGATTGGTTTGAGTTGCATGTTTTATTATTGGTGCTGTCCTATGGTGCTCTCCGTGTCGCGCAAGCGTGAGGGATCCCCGTTGTAGGGTGTGGCAATACGTTCATAATTCGCTTATAGTGGGTTGCGTGAGTGACTGAAACACAAACCCGAGTAAGTAGATTGTTTGCGTATGGGATAAAGGGGACTTGATGCTTTAATGCTATGGTTGGGCTTTACCTTAATGAATCTTTAGTAGTTGCGGATGCTTGCTAGAGTTCCAATCATAAGTGCATATGATCCAAGTCGAGAAAGTATGTTAGCTTATGCCTCTCCCACAAATAAAATTGCAATAATGATTACCGGTCTAGTTATCGATTGCCTAGGGACAAATAACTTTCTCGTAACAACAAGCTCTCTACTAAACCTAACTTAGTTGTGTATTTATCTAAACAGCCCCAACTTTTTATTTACTTGATCTTTATTATCTTGCATACCTATCCAACAACACCTACAAAGTACTTCTAGTTTCATACTTGTTCTAGGTAAGGCGAACATCAAGCGTGCGTAGAGTTGTATCGGTGGTCGATAGAACTTGAGGGAATATTTGTTCTGCCTTTAGCTCCTCATTGGGTTCGACACTCTTACTTATCAAAAGGGGCTACAATTGATCCCCTATACTTGTGGGTTATCACATACTAACTCGATTTTGGAGTTCTCCAGGAGCATTTGCGGATCTGCCCCGAAGTGTTGCTGACGCCGCGAGTTTTTCCGAGCCGAAGAGGGGAGCTCGACGGAGAAGCTGTTCTGGTCGCAGTACCTTGTGCCAGAGCATCCAGTTTCCCTTGGCGATCAGCTGAAGTAGCTACCGAACTGCATAGGGTGTCCGGATTAGCCATGAAGGATGTGATAGTCCATCTTTGGCCAGCCGAGCCCATACCCAGCAGCTACTTTGGACTCGTGAAGCGACTAGTCAATGCATGTCCCTGGCTTGATGCCATAAAGCGGTCGGTCTATAACGAAGGTGCCCGGATGGCCTTCGCCCATGTCAAGGTGCAGTGGGCGAAGATGAATGCCACCAAGCTTGCAACCGAGGGACCACCTGCTGAGGGAGTCCTGGACTAAGGGGTCCTCGGGCGTCCAGCCTGTTATCCATGGGCCGGACTGATGGGCTGTGAAGACATGAAGGCCGAAGACTGTAGCTGTGTCCGAATTGGACTCTCCTTGGCGTGGAAGGCAAGCTTGGCGACCGACTATGAAGATTCCTTCTTATGTAACCGACCCTATGTAAACCCTAGATCCCCTAGGTGTCTATATAAACCAGAGGGGTTAGTCCGGAAAGGATATATTCATTACCATATTCATATAGGCTAGGCTTCTAGGGTTTAGCCATCATGATCTCGTGCCAGATCAACTCCTGTAACACCCATATTCATCAATATCAATCAAGCAGGACGTAGGGGATTACCTCCATAGAGAGGGCTCGAACCTGGGTAAACATTGTGTCCCCCGTCTCCTGTTACCATCAATCCTAGATGCACAGTTCGGGACCCCCTACCCGAGATCCGCCGGTTTTGACATCGACATTGGTGCTTTCATTGAGAGTTCCACTGTGCCGTCGACGAATGGTTCGATGGCCCCTTCAATCATCTATAGAGACTTTGTCCAAGGAGAAACCTTCCTCCCCGGACAGATTTTCGTGTTCGGCGGCTTCGTACTGTGGGCCAACTCGCTCGGCCATCTGGAGCAGATCGATAGCTACGCCCCTGACCACTAGGTCAGATTTGGAAACTTGAACTACGTTGCGGATATCCGTGGAGACTTGATCTTCAATGGATTTGAGACCGCATCGATTGCTCCCCCTCGCTCCAAGGAACATGACTTAAATATGTCATCAGATCACATCCAGAAGATGGTTCCTGTTGCTGCAACGGCCTTAGAACTGGAGAAGATCGTGCCATCCGAAGCCACAGAGTCCGCGGCGTTGGAGCCGCACACGGACTCAGCACCTCGCAATATCTGCGTAAATGGAACTCCGGATTCGTCTCTGGCTATAAGTTCCGGACCATGTACGCCTGCGGACACTAAGCTGGATTGGTTATCGATTTTCGAATTTGACACCGCAGACATCTTCCAGCACTCACCTTTGGATGATGTGCTAAACTCTTTAAAAGAACTTGTCCTTGGAAAGCGACTCACAGCCGAACTATGTTCGGTTCGAGCCAGAGGCTGATGATGAGAAATTTTGTTTCCCACCCGCCACCCACTTCATAGCCACTGTCGATGATTTAACCGACATGCTCGATTACGGCTCCGAAGACATCGACGGTATGGACGACGATGCTGACCAGGAGCAAGGCCAAGACCCACCATTTACTGGATGTTGGATGGATACCTCTTCGTACGACGTGTACATGGTCGACACACCTAAAAAAGCTAGCGACGATGACAAAAGAGATCCACTTGCGAATAAACCTTCTGAGACACAGTCCAAGCGCCGGCGCCCTAAATGGCGCTCTCAGCCTCGTCGCTCAAACGACGTAAATACTAGCACCGGAGAGAATAGTACTCCGGGCGACGTCGAAAACAATGAAGACCCTGTCGGGGCTACATCCGAACAATAGGAACAAGACAATGGACAAGATAACCCTGATAATCAGACCATGCCCAATGACCCAGATGATGATAGTTATCATCCAGTCTCCGAGGATGATGAGAGCCTCGGCAATGAGGACTTCATCATGCCCGAGGCACCCCTCGAGCAGGAGCACTTCAAGCGCCAGCTAATAGCCACCATGAGAAGCATGAAGAAGAAGCAGCAGCAGCTTCAAGCCGATCAAGACCTGCTCGTTGATAGGTGGACTGATGTCCTGGCAGCCGAAGAATACGGCCTCAAGCGCCCAGCCAAGAGTTACCCAAAGTATAGACTGCTACCTCAGTTCGATGAGGAGGCACCAAATCCCATACCTCCCTCACGCAATGCGGACTGACCACCATGCGGTCGGGATAGTGCGGCGGACCGACCACCCCGCGGTCGGGATAAAGCGGCAACTCAGGCCGAACAATAGCCTGCCCCACCACCTCGCAAAAACAGGGACAGAACAGCTCGGGACCATACATACGACCTTCAGCAGGAGCTGGACAGTAGAGCAGAACACACCAGATCAATCTACGGACCGCGAGGACGCTTCCCGACTCGGGATGACAACTACCTATTCGGGCGCGACAAACCCAGCCACACCCGGGCTGATAACTGTAGACGCACTCCATCGGAGGTGCGCCATGATGCGGCCCGATATAGAGGCGCTGCACACCCTCTCTGCTTCATAGATGAGGTGCTGGATCACAAATTCCCCGAGGGGTTCAAGCCCGTAAATATTGAATCATATGACGGAACAACCGACCCCGCAGTATGGATTGAGGACTTTATTCTCCACATCCACATGGCCCGGGGAGACGACCTCCACGCCATCAAATACCTCCCACTGAAACTCAAAGGGCCAGCTAGACATTGGCTGAATAGCCTGCTCGAGAATTCCATCGGCAGCTGGGAGGACCTAGAAGAAGCCTTTCTTGACAACTTCCAAGGTACATATGTCCGGCCACCCGATGCCGATGACTTAAGCCACATAGTTCAACAACCTGGAGAATCAGCCAGAAAATTCTGGACTAGGTTCCTAACCAAAAAGAACCAGATCATTGACTGTCTGGATGCAGAAGCCCTAGCGGCCTTTAAACACAACATCTATGACGAATGGCTAGAACGCCACCTTGGCCAAAAAAACCCGAAGTCCATGGCAGCCCTCACGACACTCATGACCCGCTTTTGCATGGGAGAGGACAGCTGACTGGCTCATAGCAAAAGCACAGCCAGCGAGACAACCCCTTCGAGGTCAAGAACAGCTCCGGAAAGATCCGACGCAATAGACACAAACGCCGAAGCAATGGCGACAACACCGATGACACCATCGTTAACGCTGGATTCAGCGACTCCAAGTCCGGACAACGAAAGAAGCCCTACAAAAGGAACAGCGAGGGACCATCCAGCCTGGATCGCATACTCGATCATCCAGGCCAAATACATGGTACCCCAGACAAACAAGCCAATCATACCAACAGAGACTATTGGGTTTTCAAACAGGCTGGCAAGTTAAATGCCGAAAACAAAGAAAAGGGATCACAAAGTGAGGACGAGGACGAAGAGCCCCAGCAGCCGAACACCGGAGGGCAGAAGAAATTCCCCCCTCAAGTCAAAACGGTGAACATGATATACGCTACACACATCCCCAAAAGGGAGCGCAAGCGAGCACTTAGGGACGTCTACGCGGTAGAGCCAGTCGCCCCAAAATTCAATCCGTGGTCGTAATTCCCGATCACCTTCGATCGTCGAGATCATACAACTAGTATCCGGCATGGCGGCTCAACCGCACTAGTCCTCGACCCAATCATCGACGGATTTCACCTAACACGAGTCCTAATGGACGGTGGTAGCATCCTCAACCTACTCTATCAGGATACAGTGCGGAAGATGGGCATTAATCCCTCACGAATCAAACCCACAAAGACTAACTTTAAAGGAGTCATACCAGGCGTTGAGGCTCGCTGCACGGGCTCAATCACGCTCGAGGTAGTCTTCGGTTCCCCGGACAACTTCCAAAGCGAGGAGTTAATCTTCGATATCGTCCCCTTTCGCAGTGGCTACCACGCACTACTCGGACGAACCACGTTTGCTAGATTCAACACGGTACCACACTATGCTTATCTCAAGCTGAAAATGCCCGGTCCGCACAGCGTCATAACAGTCAACAGAAACACAGAATGCTCCCTCTGGACAGAGGAGCACATCGCCGCCCTAGCAGCAGAGGTACAAAACGGCCTTCTCAAGCAGCATCATAGTCTGGCTGCCGAGCCACTGGACACCATTAAGAGGGTCCAGACTACACTGCAACAGGACATCACGGCTTGTCAAGAGCTCGATTAGCAATTCGGCCTCCGTCCCAATCCCGATGAGGTAGTGGCATTCATACCACGCGTCCATAACTACGCACTCAAAATTCCATGGGCATCGACGGAGGCACAAGCTATCCCGGGATCCATGGTTCGGCCAGACCGATCCCGGACACACATATAACTTTACTATCTCCTTTTCCCTTATTTCAGGTTTCTCCTATGGGGGCCTCCTTTGACGGCCTGATTAACGATCCCATCAAAGGACAAACACACCGGATTGACACGGAACACAGGCATACATGGGAAGCCCTAGAGGCTAACCGTTTTTCAGGACCCACGCGCAGTCCACCTTCGGGTATGGCATGTCAAATAGTCGAGTGCTTATTGCATTATTTTATACCAATGTGCTTGGACGCATTAACCCAACTATAATGGAAACAGTTCATGATCCAAGTTCAAGGGCTCCGGATCCTATCTTCGTTCTCCCTGTTTTCCTTTATATTACTTATTTCCTAGCAGCCGTACACTCTGGTACGTTTCATATTTGCTAGGGGCTCCCCATCATCCCACAATACGGCAAGAAAGTCCGAACAATCCATAAAGATAAGTTCGACATCCCGAATTTAGCATTATATTCATTGGCTCCGAATCATGTCTTTGGTCAATAGTTGGGTTACCCGGCTCCTGTGCTTGCTACCCTACGTTCCGCTAAATCGGCTAGGGTAGTAAAGGGAGAACTACAACGATTGTGCCCTGGCCTTGATGAGATGAGCACCTCAGTAGAGAAAGCCAAAAACTGACTATCATGATACGGCGAGAGCCGGTCAGCTGTTCGAGGGTCACAAATTGTTGGAGATTTTTTCCGCATTATGCGAAAGAACGACACTTCCCGATCAGATGCTGACAACACCCTGGTGCCAACCAGGTGCTGCACATACGCTTTATTATCAAACTCCTATGGCTAAGTGAGGGCGTTTAAGCCGTACAGTCGGATTGCCTTGTTTGTCGCGCTAAACAACTCCTTCAAGGACCATATAATTGGATCAAGATTGTTTAGAATCCATCCCGAACACCTCCGTACTACCTACGTGAGGGCAGAAGCCAACGACTGGCCAACCCTCAGATTACATCAACACGGCCGCATAGGAGGAAACAATTCAAAGCATAACAATATTATATTACAAAATAGGCTTTGCTCCCATAATACAAGGCAAAGGTAACATGAATACATTTATTCAAATACAATGTCCTGCGAACATTGTGCTGCCGCAAAGCGAGAACCCTCCAAGACATCCGCGAAATATCATTCGGGTGTGCGGTGTTCCTTGCCCTCCGGTGGCCCTCTGGTCACCTCGACGGCGTCCATCTTTGCCCACCACATCTTGCAACGGGCGAAGGCCATGCGTGCACCTTCAATGCAGGCCGAGCGCTTGACGACATCCAGCCGAGGACAGGCGTTCACCATCCGCCTCACGAGTCCGAAGTAGCTACTTTGCATAGCTTCGGCTTACCATAGCCGGATTATGAAATCCTTCACGGCTAGTTCGTCCATCCTATGCAGCTCCACCAGTTGTTTCAGCTGATCGGTGAAGGACACGGGATGCTCTGGCGCCGCATACTGTGACCAGAATAGCTTCTCCATAGAACCCCCTCCTTTGGCTCGGTAGAACTCTGCGGCGCCTGATACACTGTGGGGTAAATCCGCAAAAGCTCCTGGGGAACTCCGAACCTGGGTTAGTAAAAGGCACTGCTTCTCTGCATACTTGATTTGCATCTTAAATGCCTTACCCGCCGTGATCTTCTTGGCCTCCTGTATCTCCTGGAGAGCAGCCTGGGCCTCATTCCGTGCGGTCTCCGCGCTCTGACGAGCCTTGGTGAGTTCGGTCCCTTGAACCGACGCATCATGCTCCAAGGCTTCGCATTTCTTGACCGCATCCTGGAGCTCCTGGTGGATTTCTTTGACCCGGGCCTCGGACTTCTTATGGGCGGCTTGCTGCTGGACAACCTTCTCCTCGGCCTCGCCCTGGGCCTTCTTCAGGGCCTCGACCTCGGTCGCGGCTCCTGCACATATTACAACACATCGGTCAATATACAGCGCCTATCCTTTCTAAACACACAGCAAGTCGTCACTCACCTTGCTTCTCCTGGAGCCAAACCTTAACTTGGCCGAGCTCGTTCTCCGTCCGCTCCAGCCTCTGCCTCAGCTCAGAGACTTCGGCAGCATGGGAGGTCGCGGCCAACAGCGACACCTGCTTATTCATACACATTACGATAGTCTCCTACAACAGAAGATTGATCCTTTGTCCGGTTCTTCTTGCCGAACACCGGACAGTGTCTCAGGGGCTATTGGTTACATGAGGTTTTTCTCTTTCTTACCTCGAAACCTGTCAACAGGCTGCTGCAGGCTTTATTCAGTCCACTCTTGGTGGACTGAATCTTCTCGATCACCGCACCCATAAGGACACGGTGTTCGTCCACGACAGAGGCGCCTCGAAGCGCCTCCATCAGATTATCCGGCGCCCCTGGATGGACAAGGGCCACTAGTGGAAGCGGCGCATCCCCCTCCTTCAAAGGGGGCTACTCGCCCGACTCCAAAGCCATATGGGCCTCCGGAATCGTATTCGGCGGAGGGCCGAACTGGATACGGCCCTCTACACCAACCTCCATGGGGATCGGCTCCCCCATGTGTCCGGCAGTGGAGGTCTCGCCTTGTGGCGCCTCCCGGACAGCGTCCTGGGCTCCTCACCGGTTCGGAGCGGTCCTCCGGGATAACACTTCGGTGTCGTCCCTGGCCCCGGGGGAATAAGCAGGCGGTGGCAACATGCTCGCCATCTCCGACGGAGCCAATGAACCTCCAGATGAGGATCGCTGGATAAGGTCGCGGGCCGGACTGCAATAGCACAATTAACTATGTCATAATAATGAAGAGAAAGGGCCGGATGTGCGCATGAGTGAGCCGTGTCACTTACGATGCGGCCTGGGGCTTAGTGCGGGGGCACTTCTCCGGACTGCTATATATGTCCCACGCGGTGTTGACCGCTGGGACGCTCTTCCCCTTCTTGGGCGTGTCCGCCTCCGGATGCGCCGAAGCTGCCCTCTTCTTCTTCCTTTCCTCAAGGGGAGGGTTGTTTTCCTCCTCCTCCTCCTCCTCCTCCTCCTCTTCCTCGCCATTGTCCTCAGGGACAGAGGAATGGGCTTCGTCATCTTCGGACGTCACGTCCGAAGTGCCCTTGCAACGGGGGCCGCCCTTGGCCCCCTTGGCCTTCTTCTTGGCCTTCTTCTCTGGCGCCTTATAAGGCGCCGGCACCAGCATCTTCGCTAGACGCCGGATGACCGGTTCTTCAGGCAGTGAAGCAGGGCACTGGATCCGCTTCGCCCTCCCTATCCAGTCATGGAAATGCAATGATAAGCTCAGACATCATCCTTGAAATGATTAAGTTGGGGATACATCGAAAGATAGCATACCTCACTAGCGAGGTGTTTACAATCATGACCACGGTCTGAATCCGTGGCCGGTGGCTTCTCGTTGCCCTTAAAGAGCAACTTCCATGCGACTTCGTGAGTAGTCTCGAAGAGCCTCACTAGAGTTTGATCCTTCTTAGGGTTGAATTCCCACAGAGGACGGCTTCGGTGTTGGCATGGAAGTATCCGGCGAACCAACATCACCTGGATCACATCAACGAGCTTGACTTTCTTGGTTGACATGCTCTGAACGCGCGTCTGTAGCGCTATCACCTCGTCAGGGGAACCCCAGTCCGGTCTCTTCTGGACCCAGGAGGTGAGTCCCGTGGGTGCGCCGGAGCGGAATTCGGCAGCTATGGCCCAGGTGGTGCCGCGAGGTTCTGTGATATAGAACCACTGCTTTTGCCACTCCTTCACTATGTCCACAAAAGTGCCTTTGGGCCAGGATACATTGGACATCTTGCTCACCATAGCTTCTCCGCACTCCGCGTGCTGGCCATCCACCACCTTCGGCTTCACGTTGAAGACTTTGAGCCATAGCCCGAAGTGGGGTTGGATGCGGAGGAAGGCCTCACACACGACGATGAACACCGAGATGTCGAGAAAGGAATTCGGGGACAGATCATGGAAATCTATCCCGTAATAATACATCAGCCCGTGGACAAAAGGGTGGAGTGTAAACCCTAGCCCGCGGAAGAAATGGGGGAGGAACACCACCCTCTCGGTGGGCTTCGGCATGGGGACGACTTGTCCCTCGGCTGGCAGGCGGTGAGTTATCTCCTTCGCCAAGTATCCGGCCACCTGAAGCTCCATAATGTTCTCCTCCTTGACAGAGGAGACCATCCACTTGCGCTGACCTCCGGATCCAGACATGGTTGCTTGGGTGGGAAGGAGATGAGAACTTGGGTGTTGGAGCTCGAGATTGGAAAGGCGGAGACAGAGAGAGGGCGTGAGATAGGAAGAGGGAATCCTTATCCCCTTATAAAGGCAACGAATATTGAATGCCTCCTCACTCGCCTTAAGATTCGCCTATTCCCAAGGGCTGTATAAACGGCACGGTTGGGTTACCCACGCCCGTATTGATGAGAATCCCGTAATAAGGGGGCACGATCTCTGCTTCGACAAGACGTACCAATGGCAACCGCATCTCGAAACATGGAGCGGCAGATGAAAAACGGTCTGAAATTATGACTGGACAGATGTGATGTCATATTGTAAAAGCTGTCAGCGGATTAGACTCGTGTAAAAATATATATTCTCTTTATGGTTATGCATAGTGACAGGTATGGATGCTATCATCACATCCGAAGACTATCTTGAAGTTCGGATAGAAGGGAACCCGCCTTGCAATGTCGAAGACAATCTGTGCGCCGGACTCCTCGTCATTGAAGCCAAGTTCAGGGGCTACTGAGGGAGTCCTGGACTAAGGGGTCCTCAAGCGTCCGGCCTGTTATCCATGGCTGGACTGATGGGCTGTGAAGACATGAAGGCCGAAGACTGTACCCGCGTCCGGATTGGACTCTCCTTGGCGTGGAAGGCAAGCTTGGCGACCGACAATGAAGATTCCTTCTTATGTAACCGACCTTATGTAAACCCTAGATACCCTCGGTGTCTATATAAACCGGAGGGGATAGTCCGGAAAGGATATATTCATTACCATATTCATATAGGCTAGGCTTCTAGGGTTTATCCATCACGATCTCGTGGTAGATCAACTCTTGTAACACCCATATTCATCAATATCAATCAAGTAGCACGTAGGGTATTACCTCCAAAGAGAGGGCCCGAACCTGGGTAAACATTGTGTCCCCGTCTCCTGTTACCATTGATCCTAGACGCACAGTTCGGGACCCCCTACCCGAGATCCACCGGTTTTGACACCGACACCCGCAGGCAAGGAGCACCGCAGGCTGGAGAGGTATTTTGATGAAGTCTTGGAAGGATCCCGCATTGTAGAGGGCAAGTGTTCGAAGGACATTATTTTTGAATGAATGTATCTGGGCTGCCCGAACTTTGTATTATGAAACAAGACTTTTGTATAATATATTTGCTTGTTTTGTCTCAAATTATATTCCTCCTGTGCGGCTATTTGATGTATCTAAGAGTTTGCCAGTCGTCGGCTTCAGCCCCCACGTAGATATTACAGGGGTGTTCGGAATAGCACGTGAGCACACTTGACCCAACGTCTTGGTCCTTCAAGGAGGTGTCAGTGTGGCGAACCAGGCAATCGGACTATGCGGCTTTATCACTCTCACTTAGCCATAGGAGTTTGACAGTGGGGCTAAGAACTAGCCCCTGGTGCGCATGTGGTTGTCCAAATTGGGATGACTTAGGCGCGTGACTGAGCCGAAGCCAGTCCTTCATGTAATACGAAAAAAATCATGAGAGGTTTATGTGAAGTCGCCGAATAGCTGACCAGCTCTCGCCGCATCATGACTGTCATTTTTCGGCTTTCTCTACTGAGGCGTTTGACCAGACGAGCCGGAAACACAATCGCAGTAGTTCTCCCTTTAGTACCCTAGCCGAACTAGCGGAACGTAAGGTAGTAACCACAGGAGTTGGGCAACCCAACTATTGACCAAAGACATGATTCAGAGCTAATGCATATAATGCCATATTCGGGACGCCGAAGCGTACTATAAAAGTGTTCGGACTTCTTTTGCTTTGAAAAATATACATGGCCGGATAGAGACCCTAGCGATTTGAATCATGCCGAGGTATATACGACAATCGACGTAAAGAGGGAATACAGATTAGTAAATAAGCCAACACCGAACTAGGTTGGGTGAGACTGTTTCCATTATAGTCGGATTGACACGTCAAAACATATTTTTACAGAGGATGCGATAAGCATCGAGGCTATTTTACAAGCCGAGCACAAGGGAAAGTTGTATACAGGTCCTAAAAAAAGGAAAAGATGATCTTGAAGATCCTTTGGACACTCTGCCGCACGTCTACATTGCTTTTTGCCTTGGTGTATGATCCTTTGAAAGGATCAACGATCGAGTATACATGAGGGGCCTAGAAAAGGGCCCTTTGTACCGTCGAAAAGTGATGTGGGTTGTGAAGAACCTGAAAAAAATAAGAAGAAAAAGGTAAGGATATGAAGGTCCGAATAGGGTCGAGCTGTATTGTGGACTTTGTTTTTATTGTGCCTCCATTCTTGCCCATGGTATTTTTAGTGCGTAATTATGTACACGCGATACATATGCCACAACCAAGTTGGGGCTTGGACGGAGGCCGAATTGATAATCTAGCTCTAAACGAGCCAGACTGTCATTCTCTATGGTAGACCGGACTCGTTTAATGGTGTCCCATGGCTTGACTGCCGATGTAGTATTCGGCTTGATAAGGCCACCCTGCACTTCGGCTACGAGGGCCACAGTATGTTCCTTGGTATGGAGGGAGCGCTCCATGTTTCCATTGACTGTTATGATGACATGTGGTCCAGGCATCTTGAGCTTTAGGTAAGCGTAATGCGGGACTACATTGAAATGGGCGAATGTGGTCCGTCCGAGCAGTGCGTGATAGCCACTGCGGAAAGGGACGATGTCGAAGATCAAGTCCTCGCTCCGGAAATTATCCGGTGAGCCAAAGACTACTTCCAGCATTATGGACCCTGTGCAAGAGGCCTCGACGCCGGGTATCACTCCTTTAAAGGTGGTTTTAGTGGGTTTGATTCTTGATGGATCAATCCCATTTTGCGGACAATGTCCTGATAAAGCAGGTTAAGGCTGCTGCCGCCATCCATAAGGACTCACGTAAGATGGAATCCGTTGATGATTGGGTCGAGGACCAATGCTACCGAACCTCCATGACGGATACTGGCCGGATGGTCTCTGCGATCAAAAGTGATAAGACAGGCTGACCATGGGTTAAATTTTGGGGCGACTGGCTCTATGGCATAAACGTCCCTTAGTGCGTGCTTGCGCTCTCGTTTGGGGATATGAGTGATGTAGATCATGTTCACTGTTTTCACCTCGGGGGGGGGGGGATTTCTTTTGCCCCCCCATGTTCATTGGGTGAGGCTCTTCATCATCGTCCTCGCTGGGCGGCCCCTTCCCTTTATGTTTGGTGTTTAGCTTACCGGCTTGTTTAAAGACCCAACAATTTCTATTGGTATGGTTGGCAGGCTTGTCAGGGGTGCCATGAATCTAGCAAGGCCAATCAAGTATTCTGTCCAAACTGGATGGACCATCCTTGTTTCCTTTGAATGGCTTCATCCATTGACCGGGTTTAGAGCCACTAAATCCGGTGTTGACCGCCATATCTTCAGTATCTTCATTGTTGCTTCGATGCTTGTGTTTGTTGCGTCGTGGCTTGCCGTTGCCGTCTCTGGCTTCGGAGGTGCCAGGGTCGCTGGTGCTATTGCTTTTATGATCTAGCCAGCTATCTTCTCCCGTGCAAAAGCGGGTCATAAGTGCGGTGAGAGCTGCCATGGACTTCGGCTTTTATTGGCCGAGGTGTCGGGCGAGCCACTCATCACGGACGCCATGTTTAAAGGCCATGAGGGCTTCGGCGTCCGGACAATCGACAATTTGGTTCTTTTTAATTAAGAACCTAGTCCAGAGTGTCCGGGCTAACTCTTCGGGTTGGTGGACTATGTGACTAAGGTCATCGACGTCTGGAGGCCGAACATAGGTACCTTGGAAGTTGTCTCTAAAGGCATCCTCCAGATCTTCCTAGCTATCAATGGAGTTTTTTGGGAGGCTGTTTAACCAGTGCCATGCTGGTCCCTTGAGTTCTAGGGGAGGTACTTGATGGCATGAAGATCGTCCCTTGAGTTCTGGGTAGAAGTGAGCTGTTGAATATAACTGCATGATAAGATCATCATTCCACTTGGTCAATTTATGACCCACAAAGGTGTCTACTCCATTGAGTCTGAAACTTTCATGCACACTAGGGAAGTGATCTTCATTGTTGTCAATGTATTTCTAGTCTACCCACTTCATATCACACACAATGGGCTTCTTATCCAAGAGGATAGTCTCATAAAAGTCTTGTTGTTCCTTTGTGTGAAATCTGTAGTCCACAACAGTTCTTCTCCTCACAACATAAGGGTTTGATTGTCTCCACAATCTGAGATCTGCATCCTTTCTCTCCTTCATGTTTTTAGCCACTGGGTGATTGTCATCATGATCAGGAATTTTTGGCTTCAACTTTCTGAGCACTTGGGCTTCATCTTCTTCTTCTTCCATTTCAGGCACTGAGGCCTTGTTTTTCTTAGAAGCAGGAATATTTCTAGTGCTTCTCTTTGGTGCAGACTTGGGGGATGGAGTAGTAGCTTTGGGGCATTCTTGGGCTTTGATGGAGCAGCCCCAGACTTGATGGCATCCCCCATCAGCTTCTGTGCTTTGGGTGCTGGTGCAGCATCCTCTTCTTCATCTTCTTCCTCATCCTCAGCTGGGTCTCTCATCATAGAGGATCTGCCAATAACTCTGGCCATGGTCTTCTTGGCCCTTTCTTTTCTTTTCTCTTCTCGCCCTCACCAGCAGCCTCTTCTTCAGTTGATTTGGAGGCTTCAAGAGTTGAGGATCTGGCCTTTGACGGCACCCTTTTAGCAGGAGCTTTCTCATGCATACCAGGTTTGGTTGAAGTTGTTGTGCCAAATTCTTTCTTGACAACTTTCTTCTTAGAGCTGACCTCCTCCTCAATAGCAACATAATCTTCATCCTCAGAATATGAGTTTCTCTTTCTCCTTGTCCTGGTTACTGCCTTGGGAAAGTTGCTTGGGGTGCTTCTGCTACCCTCATCATAGCTGTCAGAGGGACTAGTGCCCTCACTCAAGTTGACTTGCTCCTCAGACTTGTTCTGGCTGTCACTCTGATCAGACATTGCTGACACTGCAAACTGAAATCTAACCCTATGAATAGATATAGTTGAGATAGAGTGGATGAGCATCACAAAGTGCAGAGATTTTGTAAAACAATTGAGCCAAAAACTTAGTTTTAGTTTTCCACAGAAAGCATTTCGGAGCTACCGATTTGTTAAACTCGGTGACACCGAAGCAATATTGGAGTCTGAACTAGTGGGATCGGTCAGACCGAGACACAGTTCAGTGACTCTGAGATTGCTAGGGTTTCACTGTGAATCGAACTCGGTCGCACCAATTTGCAAGTTTTGGTCAGACCGAAAATCACAAGTGTAATGGCCTAAGCCAAATCGGTGTGACCGATTTCTACATCTCGGTCGGTCCGAGATGAGTTCGGTGGAAACCTAACCCTAAATTTTCGAATTAAAACTAATCTAAAGGAAGTTTTTGCTAGATAGAGTGATCTCATATGTGGTAAGAATCATGGCATTGACCTAAGTGCAGGAATCGGAGGTTAAGATTGCACATAGGGTTGAGTTCATACCCTAACTCGGCGGTGAACTCGCTACGGTGGCAACAACGGTGAAGATTCCCGTTGACGGCGGCGGAGACCAGCGGCGGGAGGTCGTTGGCAATGAGGAGACGATCAGTAGACCTGAGTCGGCAGAGCAGGACATGCGCGGGCCAAAGGTTTCGATGGAATTCCCAAATTTTGACCCGTGTGTATATATATCCTAACCCTGTCGGTGTGACCGAGTGGAACGACTCGGTGGCACTGAGATCCAGAATCGCAAGCGGTTACTGCAACTCGGTGTGACCGAACTGTTCAAATCGGTTGCACAAAGATTGAAAACCTAGATCAACTCAATGAAGTCGGTATGACCGTAAGGAATGAATCGGTCAGACCGAAATACAAATAGAGGTTTTGGAAGTTTAAGTCTATGACAAATCGGTGGCTCCGAGTGCTCCTCACCCAGAGGGTTCAAATCTGACTTGATCAAACTTTGTGATGTAGTATGAATAGATAGCTAGAGGGAGTTCTTAGGCATTCTTGTCCATCCATTTGGCAAAAGAATAAGACCAAACAATCAAAGCAACAAATGGACATCCTCGAATGAGAAAAATATGCACTCAACATGCTCACACAATAAGATGGCAAATGAAATATGTGGCAAGGAATGCACAAACACTCTAGCATCTATCAAGCAATTGGCGATGACTAGGTCACCTATATATGAGTATATTGACTGAGGAGTCAAATGAGAACATTTGATCGTATGTCATACTCATCGTTTAAGCACAAGTGGGGTTACCACTTTTACATAAAGCATAGTTGTGTTCACACCATTAGAGTTGCTTTAGCTCAATTCTTAGAGTAAAGCTCCCACTAGATGTGATATTCCCCTTAAGAGGGATGAACTAACCTTGGGTTTTGTCGATGATGACTTCATGTAGATGTTGAAGATGTGGATGCTCAAAATTGATGTAGATTATTTGAAGCAATCCATTGGAGTGAGTTGCACTTTCAATACCTACATGGGTTAGTCCCACAAGGAACAAACAAGGATATCCATAGACATTGAGTGAAGTACACACAAGATGATGTCGATGAAAGCATTAGGTTACCTTGTCCCTTGACTTACCAACAAGAGGGTTTGTGACTCCTTGAACTAGTGCAGTATGTGAAAGTAGGTTTCACTTGTCCTTGCCAAATGAATATGAGTGAAGTATGTTGGCGGAGTCACCCTCAAGAACTCTCTAGTTCTTCTTCTATGGGATCCACATCATCTTGATGGGAATCCTTGGAGTTGTAGTAGTACTTGATGAAGTGGAACTTGATGTAGTCTGGGGAACCCACTTGACCAAGGCCTTAGGAGCTTCTTCAAATGCACCAATCTCCTCTTGAAGCTTGTCCTTGCCTTTTAGCTTATGGTATTGTGGTGGAAGATCATCTTGAGCTTGTGTTCCTTTGAAGGAAGTAGGATCATACTTCTCTTGTTGAGGAACAAACTTCGTCTTGGGGTATTGATCTTCTTCCCACTCAACTCCAATGGCATTGAACTTTTGTTCAAAACCAACACCTTGATTCTTCCGGTGCCTTCCTTGCTTGCGTACAATTTCCTCAAATTGCTTACTGCTACCTCTTGAGCATGCATTGTTTTTCCCTTGAAGAGGAAAGGGTGATGCAGCAAAGTAGCGTAAGTATTTCCCTCAGTTTTTGAGAACCAAGGTGCCAATCCAGTAGGAGACTACACGCAAGTCCCTCGTACCTACACAAACAAACAAGAACCTCGCAACCAACGCGATAAAGGGGTTGTCAATCCCTTCACGGTCACTTACGAAAGTGAGATATGATAGAGATAATAAGATAAATATTTTTGGTATTTTTTTTGTATAGATTGGAAAATAAAGATTGCAAATAAATGGCGATATAAATAGCTTGTTGACGGGAGAATAATATAATGGAGAATAGACCCGGGGGCCATAGGTTTCACTAGTGGCTTCTCTCAAGATAGCAAATTCTACGGTGGGTGAACAAATTACTGTCGAGCAATTGATAGAAAAGTGCATAGTTATGAGAAAACTAGGCATGATCATGTATACAAGCTTCACATCCGCGACAAGTAGTCCAAAACGATTTTGCATCTACTACTATTACTCCACACATCAACCGCTATCCAGCATGCATCTAGAGTATTAAGTTCATAAGAATGACATGACGTAGAGGGATAAACTCAAGCAATATGATATAACCCCCATCTTTTTATCCTCCATGGCAACAATACAATACATGCCTTTCTACCCCTGCTATCACTAGGAAAGGACACCGCAAGATTGAACCCAAAGCTAAGCACTTCTCCCATTGCAAGAAAGATCAATCTAGTAGGCCAAACCAAACTGATAATTCGAAGAGACTTGCAAAGATATTAAATCATGCATAAAAGATTTCAAAGAAGAATCAAATATTGATCATAGATAATCTTGATCATAAACCCACAATTCATCGAATCTCGACAAACACACCACATAAAGAATTACATCGAATAGATCTCCAAGAGAACCAAGGAGAACTTTGTATTGAGATCCAAAGAGAGAGAAGAAGCCATCTAGCTAATAACTATGGACCCAAAGGTCTGTGGTAAACTACTCACACATCATCGGAGAGGCTATGGTGTTGATGTAGAAGCCCTCCATGATCGATTCCCCCTCCGGCGGAGCGCCGAAAAAGGCCCCAAGATGGGATCTCACGGGTACAGAAGGTTGCGGCGGTGGAAATAGGGTTTTCGTGGTGCTCCTGGATGTTTTCGGGGTATATGGGTATATATAGGAGGAAGAAGTACGTTGGTGGAGCCGCGAGGGGCCCACGAGGGTGGGGGGCGTGCCCTCCTGCCTCATGGCCTCCTTGCTTCTTTCTTGACGTCCACTCCAAGTCTCCTAGATCACGTTTGTTCCAAAAATAACTCTCCCGAAGGTTTCATTCCGTTTGATATTCCTTTTCTGTGAAACACTGAAATAGGCAAAAAAACAACAATTTGCACTGGGCCTTTGGTTAGTAGGTTAGTCCCAAAAATAATATAAAAGTGCATAACAAAGCCCATTAAACATCCAAAATAGATAATATAATAGAATGGAACAATAAAAAATTATAGATAAGTTGGAGACGTATCAAGCATCCCCATGCTTAATTCCTGCTCGTCCTCGAGTAGGTAAATGATAAAAAACAGAATTTTTGATGTGGAATGCTACCTAGCATAATTCTCAATGTAATTTTCTTTATTGTGGCATGAATGTTCAGATCCGAAAGATTCAAGACAAAAGTGTAATATTGACATAAAAATAATAATACTTCAAGCATACTAACAAAGCAATCATGTCTTCTCAAAATAACATGGCCAAAGAAAGTTATCCCTAAAAATCATATAGTCTGGCTATGCCCTATCTGCATCACACAAAGTATTTAATCATGCACAACCCCGATGACAAGCCAAACAATTGTTTCATACTTTTGATGTTCTCAAACTTTTTCAATCTTCACGCAATACATGAGCGTGAGCCATGGATATAGCACTATAGGTGGAATAGAATGGTGGTTGCGGAGAAGACAAAAAGGAGAAGATAGTCTCACATCAACTAGGCGTATCAACGGGCTATGGAGATGCCCATCAATAGATATCAATGTGAGTGAGTAGGGATTGCCATGCAATGGATGCACTAGAGCTATAAGTGTATGAAAGCTCAACAAAAGAAACTAAATGGGTGTGCATCCAACTCGCTTGCTCACGAAGACCTAGGGCATTTTGAGGAAGCCCATCATTGGAATATACAAGCCAAGTTCTATAATGTAAAATTCCCACTAGTATATGAAAGTGACAACATAGGAGACTCTCTATCATGAAGATCATGGTGCTACTTTGAAGCACAAGTGTGGTAAAAGGATAGTAACATTGTCCCTTCTCTCTTTTTCTCTCATTTTTTCTTCCTTTTTTCTCTTTTTTTTTAATTTTTTCGTCCGGAGTCTCATCCCGACTTGTGGGGGAATCATAGTCTCCATCATCCTTTCCTCACATGGGACAATGCTCTAATAATGATGATCATCGCACTTTTATTTACTTACAACTCAAAGATTACAACTCGATAGTAGAACAAAATATGACTCTATGTGAATGCCTCCGACGGTGTACCGGGATATGCAGTGAATCAAGAATGACATGTATGAAAGAATTATAAAGGTGGCTTTGCCACAAATACGATGTCAACTACATGATCATGCAAAGCAATATGACAATGATGAAGCGTGTCATAATAAACGGAACGGTGGAAAGTTGCATGGCAATATATCTCGGAATGGCTATGGAAATGCCAAAATAGGTAGGTATGGTCGCTGTTTTGAGGAAGGTATATGGCGGGTGTATGATACCGGCGAAAGTTGCGCAGTATTAGAGAGGCTAGCAATGGTGGAAGGGTGAGAGTGCGTATAATCCATGGACTCGACATTAGTCATAAAGAACTCGCATACTTATTGCAAAAATATATTAGTTATCGAAACAAAGTACTACGCACATGCTCCTAGGGGCATAGATTGGTAGGAAAAGACCATCGCTCGTCCCCGACCGCCACTCATAAGGAAGACAATCAATAAATAAATCATGCTCCGACTTCATCACATAACGGTTCACCATATGTGCAAGCTACAGGAATCACAAACTTTAGAACAAGTATTTCTCAAATTCACACCTACTCAACTAGCATGACTCTAATATCACCATCTTCATATCTCAAAACAATCATCAAGTATCAAACTTCTCATAGTATTCAATGCACTTCTTATGAAAGTTTTTATTGTACCCATCTTGGATGCCTATCATATTAGGACTAATTTTATAGCCAAAGCAAATTACCATGCTGTTATAAAAGACTCTCAAAATAATATAAATGAAGCATGAGAGATCAATAATTTCTGTAAAATAAAACCACCACCGTGCTCTTAAAGATATAAGTGAAGCACTATAGCAAAATGTTCTAGCTCAAAAGATATAAGTGAAGCACATAGAGTATTCTAATAAGTTCCAATTCATGTGTGTCTCTCCAAAATGTGTGTACATCAAGGATTATTGTGGTTAACTAAAAAGCAAAGACTCAAATCATACAAGAAGCTCCAAGCAAAACATATATCATGTGGTGAATAAAAATATAGCCTCAAGTAAAGTTACCGATGGACGAAGACGAAAGAGGGGATGCCTTCTGGGGCATCCCCAAGCTTAGGCTTTTGGTTGTCCTTGAATTTTACGTTGGGGTGCCTTGGGCATCCCCAAGCTTAGGATATTGCCACTCCTTATTCCAAAATCCATCAAGTCTTTACCCAAAACTTGAAAACTTCACAACACGAAACTGAACCGAAAATCTCATGAGCTCCGTTAGTATAAGGAAACAAACCACCACTTCAAGGTACTGTAATGAACTCATTCTTTATTTATATTGGTGTTAAACCTACTGTATTCCAACTTCTCTCTGGTTTATACCCCCCGATATTAGCCATAGATTCATCAAAATAAGCAAACAACACGCGAAAAAATAATCTGTCAAAAACAGAACAGTCTTAAGTAATATGTAGGTTTTGAATACTTCTGTAACCCCAAAAATTCTGAAATAAATTGGTGGATGTGAGGAATTTGTCTGTTAATCATCTTCAAAAACAATCAGCCTAATCGCACTCTCCAGTAAAAAAATGGCAGCAAATCTCATGAGTGCTAAAGTTTCTGTTTTTTTACAGCAAGATCGCAAAGACTTCCCCCAAGTATTCCCAAAGGTTCTACTTGGCACAAAAACTAATTAAAAACATAAAACCACATCTAAAAAGAATTTAGATAAATTATTTATTACTAAACGGAACAAAAAAACAAGAAACAAAAATAAAATTGGGTTGCCTCCCAACAAGCGCTATCGTTTAACGTCCCTAGCTAGGCATAAAAACAAGAATAGATCTAGGTATTGTCATCTTTGGTATGAAATCCATAAGTGGCTCTCATAATAGATTCATAAGGTAATTTAAGTTTCTTTCTAGGGAAGTGTTCCATGCCTTTTTTCTTAACAGAAATTGGAATCTAATATTTCCTTCTTTAATGTCAATAATTGCACCAATCGTTCTAAGGAAAGGTCTACCAAGAAGAATAGGACATGTAGGATTGCAATCTATATCAAGAACTATGAAATCTACGGGCACATAATTCCTATTTGCAGCAATAAGAACATCATTAGTCCTTCCCATAGGTTTCTTAATAGTGGAATCCGCAAGATGCAAATTTAAAGAACAATCATCAAATTCACGGAAACCTAACACGTCACACAAAGTTTTTGGAATCGTGGAAACACTAGCACCCAAATGACATAAAACATAGCATTCATGATCTTTAATTTTAATTTTAATAGTAGGTTCCCACTCATCATAAAGTTTTCTAGGAATAGAAACTTCTAATTCAAGCTTTTCTTCATGAGATTGCATTAAAGCATCAACCATATGTTTGGTAAAAGCTTTATTTTTTGTTGAATATATGGTTTTGTGCATGTATATTGTATAGCCTGGCCCACCTCCTAGTCATTGTATAGTTGAGGTTGTGGCCCACCTTGTACTCCATATATATGTGTGCTTTGCACCGATCAATACATCGTGAAGCATTGCCAAACTCTCATTTCCAACATGGTATAATACCTAAGATCCTAACCCTAACCCTGTGCCACCGTCGCGATCTCATCGCCGCCGCCGCCCAACACCACCGCCGCCGCCACCCCATGCCGCTATCGCTGCCACGTACCCCACGCCGCCGCGACTGCCGCCCCATGTGCGCCGCCGACGCGCTTCCGCCCCCAACCCGCCGCGCCACCCTACGGCCGCGCCGCCTCCCATCCGTCGTGCCGTCTGTCGCGTGACGCCGCCGCCCTCGTCTCCCCATGGCCTCCCCTGGCTCCTCCGGCACCACCCATAGCCGCCGCACCAATCCGTTCGAAGGCCCTAATCCCGTCGTCATCCGCGACCTCAACATCCTCGCTCGGGTTCCCGTCGTCCTCGACCAACTCACCTACACCTACTATGCATGGAAGACGTACTTGTCCCTTTTGTTCCGGGAGTACAACATCCGAGATCACATCGGTGGCACTGTGGATTCCCGCTTCATGGAGGACGATGAGGAGTGGATGTCCATAGACGCCACCCTCATCCGTTGGTTCTACACCACCATCTCGAAGGACCTCTTCCACACGGTGGTCTCCACCGACAATGATGCTCACGCTGTTTGGACCAAGCTCAATGGCCTCTTCACCGACAACGCGCTCCAACGCAAGGTTTTCTTACACGACGAGTTTTTTGGGTGCCAGCAGCTTGACTCGTCTGTCGATGATTACTGCATGCGCTTCAAGAAGCTTGTTGACGAGCTCCATGACCTTGGCGAGAAGGTCTCCGACGAGCTCCTCCTCAGCACCCTCATCGCCGGCCTGAGTGACAAGTTCGGGAACGCCACCTCCAACATCCCCCTCATCACCAACCCGACGTTCCCCAAGATCGTTGCCTACGTGAAGTTGGAGGAGAAGCGGATGCGGATGTCACGCGCCCGGGCCACCCACACCGCCCTCACCGCCGGTACTCGCGGCGATGCGCCGCCCTCCGCCCCGCCAAGGCCCGCCCCGGGCCCCTTCCCGGTGCCGCCGCCACCCGGGTTCCCCTACCCGCAGCCGCGGCCGTCTTCTCCGTCGCCTCCTGCTGAGCAGCAGCAACAGCGCCACGGGAGCTGCCGTGGCCGCGGCGGTTGCAAACAGCAGCAGCCGGCTGTGCCCGACGGGGCGCCACACCAGCAGCAGCTCCCCCCGGCGCCCTGGCAGGCCGGCCAGAACCCATGGACCGGGGTTGTGCATGCATATTCCATGCCTATACCGCTTGCCCCCGCTCCAGGTATCTTCAGCGCTCGCCCAGCCGCTCATCAGGCGCTTCATGCGGCCCCTTAGGCGTACCAGCCCGTGCCGCTCTATGGCCCCTCTGCGGTCTATGGGCTGCCTCCGACCGGTGGGTTTGTGGCGCCCCCGCCTCAGTCGGCGCCGTCCGCCCTGGCTCTCCCACCGGCGCCTTGGGACCGCGCGCTCCTCGCGGCCCTCCACACTGCCCCCACGCCGCATCAGTACATTGGTGGTGGCGACTGGTATATGGACACCAGAGCTATGGCTCACATGGCCGCCAACCCCGGTAACCTTCTCGCCGCTCACCCCGTTCACACCGCTGCTCGCATTACCGTGGGTGACGGTTCTTCCATGCCTATTACTCATGTCGGCCATGCTGCTTTTCCCTCTAACTCCATGCCATTATATCTTTCTCATGTGGTTGTCCTCCTGACATCATTAGAAATCTTGTTTCCGTTTGTTCTCTTACACGTGAAAATCCTGTTATCATTGAATTTGACATGTTTGGCTTTTCTGTTAAGGATGCCCGTACCCGGATGGTGCTCCACCGATGTGACAGCCCCAACGAGCTCTACCCGGTCCACTCCTCTACCTCCTCCGTCGTTGCACCCATGGCGCTTTCTACCGGAGTGGACCTTTGGCACGCTCGTCTTGGTCATCCCAACACCGCCACCCTTCGTCATATTCTCCAGAGTTTTTCCTTCATGTGTAATAGGATTGATGATCACACTTGTCATGCCTGTCGTCTCGGCAAACATGTTTGTCTTCCCTTTAGCACTTCCTCGCATGTTGCATCATACCCGTTTGAGTTAATTCATAGTGATGTTTGGACCTCTCCTGTTGCAGGTAACACGGGCTATCTTTATTACCTTGTCCTACTTGAAAATTTTTCGCACTATGTGTGGACCTTCCTGTTGCGGCGAAAGTCGGACTCTGTTGCCACTCTCACTGCTTTTTACTCCTATGTCTCCATGCAGTTTGGACGTTCCATTCATGCATTGCAAACAGACAACGGGAAGGAGTTCAATAACCTTGCGATCCGCAAACTTCTCGCCTCACACGGCACGATCTTTCGTCTTACTTGCTCGTACACTTCGCAACAAAACGGCCGCGCTGAGCGTGTGCTTTGCACTCTCAATGATTGCGTTCGCACCCTCCTCTTCCACGCCAACGTGCCACCACGCTTTTGGCCCGACGCGCTCGCCACCGCATCACTACTCGTTAACATTGGTCCTTGTCGCCCTCGCGGGAATTTTGCACCTCATCACCTCTTGTTTGGCACGCCACCTTCCTATGCTGAGCTCCGCATTTTCGGTTGCCTGTTCTACCCCAGCATCGCTTCCACTGCTCCTCATAAGCTCGCCCCTCGGTCTGTGGCCTGCATCTTTCTCGGCTACCCCCCAACACCAAAGGCTACGGCTGCTATGATCCTATCTCACATCGGGTGATCACTTCACGACACATTTACTTTGATGAGATGGTTTTTCCGTTTCAGCAGGTACCTTCGGATGTTGCGGCTTTGCCCGCTCCCGGTGGCGGCCGCTCCCGTGCCTCTCTTGGGCCGCCTCCCGGCTTTGAGGGTGACCCCCGCACCATGGGTTAGGGGCCGCACCTCCCTCGGCGCCCGCGACGCCCCTGGCGTCCCCGGCCTCGACCACTCTGGCGGCCTCGCCCGCCGCCTCGTTGGCAGCCTCGCCTGCGGCCTCGTGCGCAGCGTCCTCGCCCGCGGCAGTCTCGCCCACCGCCTCGCCGGCGGCCTCGCCCGCGGCGGTCTCGGAGGAGGCGGGCTCTTCTTCATTGTCGCCCGTCTCCACTCCGGACCCGCTGCCCTGCCCGATGACTCGCTCTCGGGCTGGCACTCTCCGACCGAGCACGTGGTACCCCAGCGATGAGTACCTTCTTGCTGCTTCCATCTCTGAGGTGTCTCCTCTCCCATCGTCAGCTCGAGCCGCCCTTCGGGATCCTCATTGGCTCGCTGCGATGCAGGAAGAGTTCGACGCGCTCCAGCAGAACCGTAACTGGCAGCTCGTCCCTCGGGCGCCCCATGCCAACATCATCACGGGCAAGTGGGTCTTTCGGCACAAGACTCGTCCGGATGGCACTCTTGAGCGCTATAAAGCTCGCGGGTGGTTCGGGGTTTTCGGCAACGCGCGGGTGTGGATTTCACCGACACATTTGCCCCGGTTGTTAAACGGGCACGATCCGCACCGTGCTCCAGCTAGCCTTGTCCCGAGCTTGGCCTGTGCATCAGTTGGACGTGTCCAATGCCTTCTTGCATGGCCACCTGGATGAGCAGGTGTTCTGTGAGCAGCCCAATGTCTTCGTCGACGCCACGTATCCAGATCATGTGTGCTTGCTCTCCCATTCTCTCTACAGATTGAAGCAGGCACCTTGGGCCTGGTACTAGTGCATCGCTGCCTTCCTGCAGACGCTCGGATTTACATCGACTCGCTCCGATGCGTCCCTCTTCGTGTATCATCACAGAGTTGACACAGCCTACTTGCTATTGTATGTCGATGACATCATTCTGACGGCATCCACTGTCGCGCTCCTTCAGCGGCTCACTGCTCGTCTTTGTGATGAGTTAGCCCTGAAGGACTTGGGTCCTCTGCATTACTTCCTTGGCACTGAGGTTGTTTGGCGGCCAGATGGGTTCTTCCTGCATCAGCAGCGCTATGCCCATGAGCTTCTCGACCGAGCTGGCATGCTTAAATACAAGCCCACTCCCACGCTCGTCGACACCAAGGCCAAGGTTTCCGCTTTGGAGGGTTCGCCTGCACCTGATGCCGCATTCTACCGCTCATTGTGGGCGCCTTGCAGTACCTGACCCTGACGCACCCCGACTTGCAGTATGCTGTTCAGCAGGTCTGTCTTCACATGCATGCTCTGTGTGACTCTCATTGGACTCTGGTGAAGCGTATCCTCTGATACATACGCGACACCCAATCCTTGGGACTTACACTAACGGCCTCCGCCTCCACCGACCTCGTCGCCTACTCTGATGCGGACTGAGCCGGCTGCCTGGACACACAGCGCTCCACCTCGGGGTACTGCGTCTACCTTGGGCCGTCCTTGATCTCTTGGTTCTCCAAGCGACAGCCCACCATCTCCCGCTCGAGTGCTGAGGCTGAGTATCGAGCAGTTCCTAACGCCGTTTGTCGGTGTTAAAACCGGTAGATCTCGGGTAGGGGGTCCCGAACTGTGCGTCTAGGCCAGATGGTAACAAGAGACAAGGGACACAATGTTTTACCCAGGTTCGGGCCCTCTTGATGGAGGTAAAACCCTACGTCCTGCTTAATTAATATTGATGATATGGGTAGTACAAGAGTAGATCTACCACGAGATCAAGGAGGCTAAACCCTAAAAGCTAGCCTATGGTATGATTGTTGTACGATAAAGTTGTCCTACGGACTAAAACCCTCTGGTTTATATAGACACCGGAGAGGGTTAGGGTTACACAAACTCGGTTACAATGGTAGGAGATCTTAAATATCCGCATCGCCAAGCTTGCCTTCCACGCCAAGGAAAGTCCCATCCGGACACGGGACGGAGTCTTCAATCTTGTATCTTCATAGTCCTGGAGTTCGGCTGAAGGTATAGTCTAGCTACCCGAACACCCCCTAATCTAGGACTCCCTCAGTAGCCCCTGAACCAGGCTTCAATGACGACGAGTCCGGCGCACAGATTGTCTTCGACATTGCAAGGCGGGTTCCTCCTCCAAATTCTTCATAAAAGTTTGTAAACACCAAGAGTAGTGTCCGGCTCTGCAAAATAAGCTTCCACGTATTGCCATAGAGAGAATAATATTAACACGAATCTAATCTGCTGACGTATTCCGTAGCGTGACATCACACTACGGCTAAGCCTTCATTTGAATCGTTTTCACTTCTCCACCTCAGCGTGTTTTGCGAGGCGGTTTCCTTGGCACGTCTTGTCAAAGCAGAGATCGTGTCCCCTTTATTTACGGGATTCTCATCTATATGGATGTGGGTAACCCAATCGTGCCCGTTAGCATGTTTTGTCGATTAAAGGCGAGTCCCAAACGGTTACGGGGAGGGCTCCTGGTATTCAACCTCTTATAAAGAGACCAAGGCCTTACTCCTTTTCTCCAATCTCAAAACAAGTTCGCCTGTCACCCCGAGTTCCAACACCCTAGGCTCCAGATTCCAGGTGCTTTGGACCTTCGACAATGTCCGGTTCCGACCTTCAAGGCCGATGGATGCCCTCCTCCGTCATGGAGGAGGACGTGCTAAGGTTGAGAGAGGCTAAGTTTTTGACCGCCGAAATTTCGCATAGGTTGCCTGCTCAAAGGCAGGCTATTCCCAGTCCCTAGCCTGGTGAGAGCATAGTGTTCATGTCTCACTTCCTTCGGGGTTTAGGCTTCCCGATGGATCCCTTCGTGAGGGGGCTGATGTTCTATTATGGGTTGGAATTTCATGACCTAGCTCCGGAGTCCATCCTCGACATTTCCTCATTCATCGTTGTGTGCGAAGCGTTCCTCCGTGTTACTCCTCACTTCGGATTATGGCTCAAGACTTTTGGAGTGGAGCCGAAGATGATCGAGGGACGGCACGCAGAGTGCGGAGGTGCTGTCATAAGTAAGAATGCCGATGCTCCATGGCCCGAGGGCTCCTTTCAAGAGGAGCTCGGCTTGTGGCAACGAGAGTGGTTCTATATCACCGCTCCCAGGAGCGCCAAGTGGGTGGCGCCTCCTGCCTTTCGCTCGGGTCCCCCACCACGACTAGCGTCATGGGTCAACAAAGGATTAGATTGGGGGTTATCCAAAGACGTGCCCCTGTTGCAGGGCCGCATTAGGGATCTCTTAGAAGGAGACCTCAACCTGGTCAAGGTGACGCAGGTCATGCTGATCCGCCGAACATTGCCCGGCAAACGTTGCTCCCTTCGTCTGTGGGAGTTTAATCCGGAGGGACCACAAGCTCTCCAGCATTTTATGGGCGCAACGCCCGGGGAGATGTATAAAATGTTCTTCGGATCACAAGCAATGTGTCTGGATTTGACCGAGGACGCAGGTTTAAGCTGCAATCGCCCGGATGCTCAAGTAAGTAACCTTGTGCCCGGACTCACTATCCGTAAAATTGTCATAAACTCGCCCCTAAAAGGCTATCCTTTTAAACAGGAGTGGGTAGCAAAGGCGAAGCTGATCCGGTGTCTGGCTCCCCTTCCTGAGACCAGGCCGGATCCCGTGCTAATCAGGATGTTGAAGATCGTGCCTTTGGAGGGAAGTGAGGTGGAGGACAAGGAAACTATGGCCTCCTCGAAGGAGGCTGCTCCAAAGGGAGGAACCGACAATTCCTCTCCTAGGGGGAAGAAGAGGGCCGCCTCTGACGACCCGGAGACCATGGCCTCAAAGCAGGGGAAGAAGTCCTCGTCAGAGGGTCCGGCGCCGGGGAGATCCTCGGCCGAACTACGCCCCCAAAGGGATCAGCCCTCCAGCGAGCCATAAGTAGAGAAAGATTTTCCTTTAGAGGGATGAGAGAAATCCTTACTTTTTATCTGAGAAGATTAACCGAAATTTTACCTTGTAGCTCGGACCTCAGCCCTTCTCAGCAGAGCTCGTCTTCGGGGGATCTTCTTCCGGAGATGATGGAGAGTGGAACGCCTCCCCTGCCATACCTCCTAGCGAGGCGGGCGACCCTGAGGTGTCGTCGTGGAGGGTTTCTCCGAATCCGGCAGGGGTGGAAGGTAGCCATATGGCCCCCCAAGGTTCTTCGCGTCCTGCCTTCGATGGAGGTCATAGGATGAGTCCGGCACCATCTGGTGTGCGGTCGAAGGAGCTGATGATTCTGCTGGGGCGAGCTTCTATCTCAGAGGAGCACCGTGAATTGATGGGTACGGTGATTGGAAGGATTTCGTCCGCGGAAAGCGGATTGCACGAGGCCGTCAGAAGTTTGCTGACGGGTTTTGAGGTACGTTTGATAATGTACTTCTTTGTCAGTTGCACATAAACAAGATGCACCCTATGTAGATAGTAGCCCCTGAGACTCTGTGCGTTGTCAAAATTGATGGCGCGCAGAGGATCATAATCCCAGGTCTAATTTCCGCCTTTGTATATAGGTGGCGAAGTGTCCGGAATCGAGCCGAACTAATGATTTTGCCGAACTAAAGCGGCAACTTGACGTGGCAGATGCCGACATCGCGCTCGTCAACAAGCGACTTGATGATGCTCAAGGTATGCAATTCCTCGGGCGGCATCTAGTAAGAGGAGTTTTTATGCCAGTATCTTACAATGTGTGTGCTTGACGCAGATGGTGTGGCCACCGTGGAGAGTCTCCAGGCGGAACTTGCCCGAGCTAAGGAACAAGCTAGGACAAGTGATGCGGCTGCCAAGAAGGCACTTGAAGAGCTGAGAGCCGAACAGGCTGCTCACTGCCGAAGCAAGAAGGCGATGGCCGAGATGGCCGTGAAGTTAAAAAGCGCTGCTGACCATTGCAAGTCTCTTGAGAAAGAAGACCGGGCGAGACAAACGGACTTAGAGAAGGCCGTTGTTGATGCCAAGGACGCTCGCTCTGCGATGAGAGCTGCGAAGGAGGAGCTGCGTCAGGCCGGACAGATTGCGGCTGGAAAGCCCTTTATGCTGGGGAGGAAGTTTGGCGATCCGAGGTTTGCTCCGTTGGACCGGATGTGGAGTGCGAAGGACACCTATCTGGATTTGGCAGCGAGTGCTGCTGATGTGACCGAACACTTTCGAGATCAAGAAGATCGCGAGGTGGAAAGGCTTTTCTGGTCACAGTTCCACAATCCAGAGCATCCACTGGCAGTGGACGATCGTCTGGCTCAATGGGCCGAACTGAATAGATTGTCTGGACTCGCCATGAAGTACGTAATGGGTCATCTATGGCCGGGGAGATCGGAGCCGAAGAGTTATTTCGGTTTGATGCAGCAATTCCTTGGCGCGGTGCCACGTATCGATGCGATGAAGAGGTCAGCATGCATAGAGGGCGCACGGATGGCTCTTGTCCATGTCAAGACATACTGGGCAGAGATGGAGACCACCGTTGTTGCATCCCGAGATTCAGACCAAAGCCGAGTACCCTCCGAGCACTATTTTCGGGAAGTCCTTGAAGGCGCTCATGTAATAGAGACGAAGTGCTCGAAGGATGCTATGTTCTGATAGCATATGTAATTATGAAGCAATATTTTGATGAATTGTAGTAGCCTTTTATACTTGTGCCTGCAAGTATGTGGAACACCTCCTGTGCGGCCGTTTTAAGATGTACATACAAAATCTGAAAGATGGCAGTCGTTGGCTTCAGCCCCCATGCACATAGTGCGGGGGTGCTCGCAGAAGGCGCATTTTCACACTTAATCCAACGTCTTGGTCCTACAAAAGAGGTAATAGTGCAGCGAGCTAGGCAACTGGACTATAATGCTTTAACACTTTCACTTAGCCATAGGAGCTTGACAATGGGACTATTTAGGTAGCCTCTGGTGGCGACTGCGCTTGCCCGAATTCGGGGCGCGTATGTGCCTGGACGAGAAATGGCCCTTCGTTAATGCGGGGGAATCCTATAGATTCCGGAGAGTCATCGAGTGGTTGACCAGTCTCACGCCATATCACGACAGTCGGTTTTCGGCTTTCTCTACTGAGGTGCTCGCCTGGCCGGACCAGGGCACAATCGCAGTAGTTCTCCTGGTGCCACCTTAGCCGATAGAGCGGAATGTAAGGTGGCCGAACACAGGAGCCGGGCAACCCAACATTTGACCAAAATCATGACTCGGAGCTGATGCATATAAGGCCAAACTCGCGACGCCGAACACTCCCTAAGGTATTCCGTCTTTATGAGAGCGGGCTAAGTAACGCTCTAAGGTATAAGCCCCTAGTGTCCAGGTACGCGCAAGAATTCTGACGTGGCCACATGCCAAGACGCCAGCCTCCTCCTTGGTCATAGAACCAGGGGATGTGCATCAACAAGAGACAGTAAAAAAGGTTTACGCAGGGTCTTAATCTGAAAAGAATCCTTGGAACGGGTCCCTACTACACGTCTGCGCCTGTGTCTCCGTTGTGCCGTATCTTGGACGGGCGCAGCACGACGTTCATCTGTAAAAAATAGAGCAACTAAGTTGAAAAAGGGGCGTGCCGAACAAAAGTTATGTGAAATAAACAAAGTGTAAAGTAAAATATGGAAAATTGAGCTTTATTGTCTCTTGTTTTATACGTGTGAAGCCCCTAGTGCAGGGGTATATGGCCACTAAGCCTTTATCAACGATACTTTTGTGCCGGACTCGTCTATCTGTGTCCGTGGTCTTTATGACCTGTTCCAATGTTCTGGCTGGTGAAGCCATTGTATTGTGGGGTTGTTAAAGCGGCCGCACAATCCTCCGCTTGGGGGAGGCGCCCTTACTGCTTCCCCGTTAAGGAGATGATGCCGCGTGGACCGGGCATCTTAAGCGTAAGAGATGCATAATGCGGTATTGCGTTAAAGCGGGCGAAAGCTTCGCGTCCCAGCAGTGCTTGAAAGCGACTAGAGAATGGGACGATGTGGAAACTCAGCTTTTCGTGATGGAAGTTATTGGCAGAGCTGAAGATAACCTCGAGCCGGAGAAAACCCATGCAATGGGTGTCCGAACCTGGTGTTACTCCTTGAAAGGAGGTTTTGCTGTGGCGAATTCTTTTTGGGTCGATCCCCATGTGGCGGATTGAGTCCTGATATATCAGGTTGAGTCCGCTGCCACCGTCCATAAGGACATTTGAAAACTAGAGTCCGCCAATTATTGGATCGAGTACCAGGGCAGTCTAGCCTGGGTTCCTGATACTTCTAGAATAATCCAGATGATCGAAGATGATTGGTTTTGACAACCAGTGGCGGGATTCCTTTGGGATAGACCATGGGGCGCGTACCTTTATGGGCGCCGCACGTTTTGTTATGTGGAGTAAGTTTACTGTTTTTACTTCTTGTGGGAAATTCTTTTGTTTCCCAGTACTCTGCTTTTGGGGTTCGTCCTCGCCTTCGCTTGGTGTATTGAGCCCCTTGTGTTCGGCGTTGAGTCTGCCGGATTGTTTGAAAACCCAACAATCTATGTGGGTATGGTTAGCAGGCTTTCCGGGAGTACTCTGTATTTGACATATCCTATCCAGGATTTTGTTTAGGTTGGATAGGTCGTCCCTGTTATCTTGGAGGGGCGGCTTTTTCTGATTCTGTCATGAGCTTTTGAATCCGGCGTTAACTGCCGTGCTCTTCGGACTTTTTTCCTTAGTCCGGCGACGGTCCTTATTGCGTCACGGTTTTCCGTTTCCATCCCTAGTTTCGGATGTACTTGGGTCGCTGGTGCTGCATCTTGCCAACCAGCTATCCTGTCATGCGCAAAAGCGGGTCATGATGCTTGTTAGTGCGGCCATTGTTCTTGGCTTTTCTTGGCCGAGGTGTCTGGCGAGCCATGCGTCTCGGACATTATGCCTGAAAGTTGCTAAGGCTTCAGCGTCCGGACAGTCGACTATCTGATTCTTTTTAGTAAGAAATCTATTCCAGAATTGCCGAGCTGACTCTCCGGGCTGTTGAGTTATGTGACTAAGATCATCTGCATCTGGAGGGCGGACATAGGTCCCTTGAAAATTTGCTCGGAAAGCGTCCTCGAGCTCTTCCCAACTTCCGATTGTGTTTTCAGGAAGGCTTTTAAGCCAATGCCGGGCTGGCCCTTTAAGCTTGAGGGGTAATTATTTTATGGCGTGGAGGTCATCTCCTCGAGCCATATGTATGTGGAGGATATAATCCTCGATCCAGACTCCAGGGTCTGTTGTTCCATCATATGCCTCTGTGTTTACGGGTTTGAATCCCGCTGGAAAGTCATAATCCAGGACCTCATCGGTGAAACATAGAGGGTGTGTGGCACCCCTGTATTTGGGGGTGCCATATTCTGATAATGGCTTTATTGCATTGCTTACGAGAGCTTGCTTTCTTGGCCCATAAATGGACCTGGCTGGGCCATGATGCGGATCCTTAAGTGGGTCGCATACCGGCTTAAGTGCGGCGCTACTTGCCGCTTTAAGCTGGCCCTGGGGTCGTCTATCCGACCGTGTGGCTTTCTTACTTTTTGAATGCGAGGGCTCTAAGGCCTCCTCGTCGAATTCAGGCGGTAGTTTTCTCCTCGGATAGCTTTTAATGCGGCAACTGCCGCTGTATTTGTCTGCGGTATTGATTACTTTACTCCATCTGATCTTGAGTGCCTCTTCCGCAGTTTTTAGCTTCCGCTTCTGCTTTTTCAGGCTGCGTGCGGTTGCAATGAGCCGTTTGTGGAGGCTCTTCTACTTTGTGGGCTTGTCCGGCGTAGGGTCGTCCGGAATGCCATTTTCGCCGGGGGAGGAATGTTCGGTTTCTCTATCCGGGTTGTCTTGTTGGGACGGTTGCTCTGAGGCATGCTCGTCGTCTACCGGCTCATCCTGCTCTATGGCTGGGCCTTTATCGAGGCGTGGCTTAGGTCGGCGTTTACACCGACCCTTTGATTGTTTTTCGAGAGATCGATCCCCCTCCCCGTTTTCCTCGTTGTTGCTTCCTTTAGGGGTATCCACCATGTACACATCGTGAGATGAGGTGGCTGTCCAATGCCCTATAGGCGTTGGTTGTTGGTTGTCTCCTGCATCGTCGTCCATACCGTTGATGTCTTCGGAGTCGAAGTCGAGCATGTCGGTTAAGTCATCGACAGTGGCTACGAGGTGGGTGGTGGGTGGGTTTTGAATTTCTTCATCGTCCGTATCCCAACCTTGCTGACCGTAGTCCGGCCAGGGCTCTCCTGATAAAGAGAGAGACTTTAGAGAATTTAGGATGTCGCCGAAGGGCGAGTGCTGAAAGATGTCCATGGCGGTGAACTCCATTATCGGTGCCCAATTGGATTCGATCGGCGGGGGAGCGGGGGGCACGGAGTTCGGAGAGGAATCCGGCTCTTCGGAGTCACGGGCCATGCGGAGTGCGGGGCTGGAGTTCGGCTCGATCGCCTCTGAGATTGCAGCCCCTGAGGCAGCATCTAACCGCTGATCCTCGATCAGCGTAGTAGGCTCCGAATCAATGGTCGGAACCGGTGCGTGTGCGGCCTCCAAAACACTGCTCGGCAGCAAAGCTATATCATGCCCATCGAGACAGTGCGGCGCGCTTGGCTGTGGCTCGAATCCGTCGAAGATCAAGTCCCCACGGATGTCAGCCGTGTAGTTTAGGCTTCTAAACCTGACCTGATGGCCAGGGGCGTAGCTTTTGATCTGCTCAAGGTGGCCAAGCGAGTTGGCCCGCAGTGCGAAGCCGCCGAAGATGAAGATCTGTCTGGGGAGAAAAGTCTCACCCTGGAATGCATCGTTGTTGGTGATCGAAGGAGCCATCGGGCCTGAAAGCGACGACACGGAGGAACTCTCAATGAAAGCACCAATGTCGGTGTCAAAACCGGCGGATCTTGGGTAGGGGGTCCCGAACTGTGCGTCTAGGCTGGATGGTAACAGGAGACAAGGGACACAATGTTTTACCCAGGTTTGGGCCCTCTTGATGGAGGTAAAACCCTATGTCCTGCTTGATTAATATTGAATATGGGTAGTACAAGAGTAGATCTACCACGAGATCAAGGAGGCTAAACCCTAAAAGCTAGCCTATGGTATGATTGTTGTATGATGAAGTTGTCCTATGGACTAAAACCCTCCGGTTTATATAGACACCGGAGAGGGTCAGGGTTACACAAAGTCGGTTACAATGGTAGGAGATCTTGAATATCCGCATCGCCAAGCTTGCCTTCCACACCAAGGAAAGTCCCATCCGGACACGGGACGGAGTCTTCAATCTTGTATCTTCATAGTCCTAGAGTTCGGCTGAAGGTATAGTCCGGCTACCCGAACACCCCCTAATCCAGGACTCCCTCACCGTTGCTGAATGCTCTTGGCTTCGTCAGCTGCTCCAGGAGTTGCTTTGTGATGTTCACATGGCCATGCTCGTCTACTGCGACAACGTCTCCGCCGTCTACCTCTCCACCAACCCGGTCCACCATCGTCAAACGAAGCATATTGAGCTCGATATACACTTCGTTCATGAGCAGGTGGCTCTTGGGCACATCCGGGTCCTCCATGTCCCGACGGCGCAGCAGTTCACCGACGTCATGACAAAAGGACTGCCTACTTGTGTCTTCGAGGAGTTCAGGTCCAGTCTTTGCGTCTCCGGCGATGTTTCGACTGCGGGGGGGGTGTTGAATATATGGTTTTGTGCATGTATATTGTATAGCCTAGCCCACCTCCTAGTCATTGTATAGTTGAGGTTGTGGCCCACCTTGTACTCCATATATACGTGTGCTTTGCACCGATCAATACATCATGAAGCATTGCCAAACTCTCGTTTCCAACAATTTTGACTATAAGCATGAGGAGAATTTAGCACGGATTGCAACAAGGAAATACAATCTATCAAAGAGCAATTATCATAATTAAATCCCTTGAAATCCAAAATAGTGGGTTCGTTGATATGTAAAGTTTTGACCTCTTCAATCCCACCTTTACCAATTTTTGCATCAAGATCTAAAAAACTCCGAATCATTGGGACGCCTTTTAGCTAAAGTTGACTCATATCCAGTCCCATCATTATCAAGATTCATATTGCAAAACAAAGATTTAATAAGAGACACATCAATCACTTTCAGATTTTCATCCTTATTATCGTGAAAACTAGAAGAACATGCTTTTATAAAGCAATCTTTTTTAGGACGCATCCTAGCGGTTCTTTCTTTGCACTCATCAATGGAAATTATCATGGATTTGAGAGACTCATTGATATCATGCTTAGGTGGAATAGATCTAAGTTTCAAAGAATCAACATCAAGAGAAATTCTATCCATGTTCCTAGACAACTCATCAATCTTAAGCAAAGCATTGAAATTCTTTTGCGAAATCATAAATTATTTAACACTAGTCTCAAAATTAGAGGGCATCTTATTAAAATTTCCATAAGAGTTGTTGTAGGAATTACCATAATTATTATAGTAATTACTAGGAAACGGCCTAGGATTACGTTTCCTCTATACGCGTTGTTACCAAAATTGTTCCTACCAACAAAATTCACACTCATAGATTCATTATTATTCTCAATCAAAGTAGATAAAGGCATATCATTAGGATCGGAAGAAACACTCTTATTAGCAAACAATTTCATAAGTTCATCCATCTTTCCACTCAAAACATTAATTTCTTCTATAGCATGAACCTTTTTACTAGTAGATCTTTCGGTGTGCCATTGAGAATAATTAACCATAATATTATCTAGGAGTTTAGTGGCTTCTCCCAAAGTGATTTCCATAAAAGTGCCTCCCGCGGCCGAATCTAAAAGATTTCTAGAAGCAAAATTCAATCCAGCATAAAAATTTTGTATGATCATCCATAAATTTAATCCATGAGTAGGACAATTACATATCATTAATTTCATCCTCTCCCAAGCTTGTGCAACATGCTCATGATCAAGTTGCTTAAAATTCATAATATTGTTTCTAAGAGAGATGATCTTAGCGGGAGGAAAATACTTAGAGATAAAAGCATCTTTGCACTTATTCCATGAATCAATACTATTTTTAGGCAAAGACGAAAACCAAGTTTTAGCACGATCTCTAAGCGAAAATGAAAATAGCTTCAATTTAACAATTTCATTATCCACATCTTTCTTGTTTTGCATATCACACAAATCAACAAAGCTATTTAGATGGGTAGCGGCATCTTCACTAGGAAGGCGAGAAAACGGATCTTTCATGACAAGATTCAGCAAAGCAGTATTGATTTCACAAGATTCAGCATCGGTAAGAGGAGCAATCGGAGTGCTAATAAAATCATTAGTGTTGGTATTGGAAAGGTCACACAATTTAATATTATCTTGAGCCATCATGACAAACAATCAATCCAACACACAAGCAAACAAGAGGCAAGCGAAAAGAAGGCGAATAGAAAAGGGGGAACAGAAAAGAGGGCGAATAAAATGGCAGGGGTGAAGTGGGGGAGAGGAAAACAGCAGGGGTGAAATGGCAAATAATGTAATGCGAGGGATAAGAGTTTGTGATGGGTACTTGGTATGTCTTGACTTGTGCGTAGATCTCCCCGACAACAGCGCCTGAAATCCTTCTTGCTACCTCTTGATCATGCGTTGGTTTTCCCTTGAAGAGGAAAGGGTGATGCAGCAAAGTAGTGTAAGTATTTCCCTTAGTTTTTGAGAACCAAGGTATCAATCCAGTAGGAGACTACACGCAAGTACCTCATACCTGCACAAACAAACAAGAACCTCGCAACCAACGCGATAAAGGGGTTGTCAATCCCTTCACTGTCACTTACGAAAGTGAGATCTGATAGAGATAATAAGATAAATATTTTTGGTATTTTTGTTGTATAGATTGGAAAATAAAGATTGCAAATAAACGGCGATAGAAATAGCTTGTTGACGGGAGAATAATATAATGGAGAATAGACCCGGGGGGCATAGGTTTCACTAGTGGCTTCTCTCAAGATAGCAAATGCTACGGTGGGTGAACAAATTACTGTCGAGCAATTGATAGAAAAGCGCATAGTTATGAGAATATCTAGGCATGATCATGTATATAGGCATCACATCCGCGACAAGTAGACCAAAACGATTCTGCATCTACTACTATTACTCCACACATCGACCGCTATCCAGCATGCATCTAGAGTATTAAGTTCATAAGAACATAGTAACACCTTAGGCAAGATGACATGATGTAGAGGGATAAACTCAAGCAATATCATATAAACCCCATCTTTTATCCTCGATGACAACAATACAATACGTGCCTTGCTGCCCCTGCTGTCACTGGGAAAGGACACCGCAAGATTGAACCCAAAGCTAAGCACTTCTCCCATTGCAAGAAAGATCAATCTAGTAGGCCAAACCAAACTGATAATTCGAAGAGACTTGGAAAGATATTAAATCATGCATAAAAGATTTCCGAGAAGAATCAAATATTGTTCATAGATAATCTTGATCCTAAACCCACAATTCATCGGATCTCAACAAAGACACCACAAAAAGAATTACATAGAATAGATCTCCAAGAGAATCAGGGAGAACTTTGTATTGAGATCCAAAGAGAGAGAAGAAGCCATCTAGCTAATAACTATGGACCCGAAGGTCTGTGATAAACTACTCACACATCATCGGAGAGGCTATGGTGTTGATGTAGAAGCCCTCCGTGATCGATTCCCCCTCTGACGGAGCGCCAGAAAAGGCCCCAAGATGGGATCTCATGGGTACAAAAGGTTGCGGCGGTGGAAATAGGGTTTCGTGGTGCTCCTGGATGTTTTCAAGGTATATGGGTATATATATGAGGAAGAAGTACGTCGGTGGAGCTGTGAGGGGCCCACGAGGGTGGGGGCGTGCCCTCCTGCCTCGTGGCCTCCTCGCTTCTTTATTGGCGTCCACTCCAAGTCTCTTGGATCACGTTTGTTCCAAAAACAACTCTCCCGAAGGTTTCATCACGTTTGGATTCCGTTTGATATTCCTTTTCCGCGAAACACTGAAATAGGAAAAAAACAGCAATTTGCACTGGGCCTTTGGTTAGTAGGTTAGTCCCAAAAACAATATAAAAGTGCATAATAGAGCCCATTAAACATCCAAAATAGATAATATAATAGCCTGGAACAATCAAAAATTATAGATACATTGGAGACGTATCACTTACTTCCGGCAAGGCTCTTGTAAACACCTTTCTCTATAATTCCTTTCAATAAGCTATTTTCTTGCTCAAGTGTAACTTGGATAAGAGAATCATTAGTGGAATCAAGAGAACTACTAGAAGAAACAAAATTGGATTTAGCATGATTATTGTTACTACTAGAAGAAGAATATTTCTTACTCTTGTTGCTAGATTTTACTTGTGGCATGCGAGTAGACAAGAGTAAATGCTTGGCAATGTAAGAAGATTTTTTCTTCCGAAGATCATCATTGATGGCCTTTAAAAACCCATGCTCTTGCTCTAGGTTGAGCTTCTCGAAGCGTAGCTTCTCACGAGTCTTCAAAAGTTCTCGATGATCTTCTAAAGTAGTTTCATGAGCTAACTTAAGAGTGTTTAGTTCTTTAGTTAGACGCTCAATCTCCTTCTTATCATCATCATTCATTTTATCTTGATTAGCATGGTTAATAGCAAGTTCATCATAGTTTTCATCACTAGAGTTGTCAACAAGTAAATCATCATCACCTAGCAAATCATCTTCATCACTATTGAAATCAACATACTCGGGTGTGATACCTTTGGGCCTTTAGCCATGAAGCATCTTCAATTCCTTCATTTGGTGAGTCAAATATGTCATAGGAGTTGGTTGACACAAGTGATAGACCAGCAACACCTTCATCTTGAGTATATTCGAAGTCGGAGTGATAACTTCTCTCGGAGTGGTGGTCAGAGTCAGATCCGGATACCCATTCACCAACATGAGCTTGATGTCTTTGTTTTGTATAGCTCCTTTATGACTTGTCCTTCCTTTCTGAATCCTTGCTTCTGCGAGAGGTTCTTCGCTCATAATGATCATCTCTACTCCTTCTCTCTCTTGGAGGTGATTCTTCTCTTCTACTTCTCCTTTTAGGTGAGTCTTCTCTTCTTTTGTAGGGAGCCGTACACTCATTAGAGTAGTGTCCAGGTCTTCCACAATTGTAGCAGTTATGTTCACGACTAGAAGATCTTTTGCCATTGTAGGACCTTGACTTGGAACTTCTTTCTTTTCTTGTACTCTTGTAGAACTTGTTGAAGTTCTTCACCATTAAGCTCAATTCTTCATTGAAATCTTGTTTCTCACTTGATGATGTAGGAGCATCACATGAGGCTTTGTAAGCACCACTAGACTTGTTGTGAAGCTCTTCTTTATCGTTGAGTGGCATCTCATGAGCAACAATTCTACCAATGACTTCTGTTGGCTTGAGATCTTTGTAATTGGGAATCATTTGGATTAATGTGCACACGGTATCATATTTTCCATCCAAGGCTCTTAGAATCTTCTTGATGATGAATCTGTCAGTCATCTCTTCACTTCCTAAGCCGACAATCTCATTTGTGATGAGAGCAAGCCTAGAGTACATTTCAGCGACACCTTCACCATCCTTCATTTTGAACTTGTCAAGTTGAGTTTGAAGCACATCCAATTTGGGTTCCTTGATGGAGTCGGTACCTTCATGCATATCATTCAAAGTATCCCAGATTTCCTTTGCATTGTCAAGACGGCTGATTTTGTTGAATTCTTCGGGGCACAATCCGTTGAAGAGGATATCGCGAGCTTGAGCATTGTATTGTGGCATCTTCAATTCTTCCGCGGTATCTTCACGATTTGGTTCTCTCCCATCAAAGAATTCATCTTGCAAGCCAACACACACAATAGCCCAAACGGCGGGGTTATGTCCAAGAATATGCATTTTCATCTTATGCTTCCAACTAGCAAAATTAGTACCATCAAAGTAGGGACCTCTATGGTGGTAATTTCCCTCGCTAGACGCCATACTCTCCTAGGTTGTGAAACCAAGGCTATGATCACCAAAGCTATGGAAATCAAGGCAAATGGAGACCAAAGCTCTGATACCACTTGTAGGATCGAAAGTATGTCTAGAGGGGGGTGATTAGACTACTTGACCAAATAAAAATCTAGCCTTTTCCCAATTTTAAGTCTTGGCAGATTTTAACAACTTATCACAAGTCAAGCAATCAACATACACATGCAATTATAAGAGTATAGCAGTGGAATGTTAATTATTTGCATATGAAGGTAAAAGGGGAGGAGTCTGAGGGGAGCAAACGCAATGTAGACACGGAGATTTTTGGCGTGGTTCCGATAGGTGGTGCCATCGTACATCCACGTTGATGGAGACTTCAACCCATGAAGGGTAACGGCTGCGCGAGTCCACGGAGGGCTCCACCCACGAAGGGTCCACGAAGAAGCAACCTTGTCTATACCACCATGGCCATCGCCCACAAAGGACTTGCCTCACTTGGGTAGATCTTCACGAAGTAGGCGATCTCCTTGCCCATACAAACTTCTTGGTTCAACTCCACAATCCTGACGGAGGCTCCCAAGTGACATCTAACCAATCTAGGAGACACCACTCTCCAAAAGGTAGTAGATGGTGTGTTGATGATGAACTCCTTGCTCTTGTGCTTCAAATGGTAGTCTCCCCAACACCCAACTCTCTCTCACAGATTTGGATATGGTGGAAAGATGATTTGAGTGGAAAGCAACTTGGGGAAGGCTAGAGATCAAGATTCTTGTGTTTGCATTGGAATGTCTTGGTCTCAACACATAGGTGTTTCTTTCTCAGAAAATGAATGCTGGAAGTGTAGGCACGTTCTGATGGCTCTCTCCACGAATGGAGGAAGGGTGGGGGGTATATATAGCCTCCACACAAAATCTAACCGTTACACACAATTTACCAAATTTGGTGGGACCAAATAGTGAAACTCGGTCAGACCGATTTAGTTCAAAATGTGAACGCTAGGCTTTTCAGTGGGACCGACATGTTAGGGTTAGGGCATAACTTAATCTCGATGAGACCGATCACATGAACTCGGTGAGACCGATTTCAGTAATAGGCAAACAGAGAGTTGCTCAGGCAAACTCGGTGGGACCGATCGCCCATTTTGGTGAGACTGAAACATTACGAAAAGGAAACAGAGAGTTTGCATTGCGAACTTTGTGGGACCGATCGCTCATCTCGTTTAGACCGAAATGTTACACAGAGGGTTTGAAATCCTACCTCGGTGAGACCAAAATGATTAGGGTTTCTAGCTATGCCTATGTCAAATGAACTCGGTGATGCTGGATAAATCAAATTTGTGGGGCCGAGTTTGACTTTTGGTTTGGGACATATGTGGGAATGAGAAAGTGGTTGAGGGCTTTTGGAGCATATCACTAAGCATTTTGAGCAAGCAAGCCATTAAGCAACACCTCATCTCCTTTTAATAGTATTGACTTTTCCTATGGACTCAATGTGATCTTGGATCACTAAAATGAAAATGTAGAGTCTTGAGCATGTGCCAATATGTGTCCTTAGCATTTTGAGGGGTCCACATCTCTAGTCCATGCCATGCCAATCATTGAACTTTCTGAAGAGATTATCTTGAATGGATATTAGTTCAATGAGCTATATGTTGTTAATAATTACCAAAACCACCCAGGGATTAGTTGCACTTTCACTCACTTTTATCACTTGCTACCTTGTTGTTTTTATATTTCCAGATTACAAAAAACCTATATCTACCATCCATATTGCACTTGTATCACCATCTCTTCACCAAACTAGTGCACTTATACAATTTACCATTGTATTGGGTGTGTTGGGGAAACAAGAGACTCTTTGATATTTGGTTGCAGGCTTGTTTGAGAGAGACCGTCTTCATCCTATGCCTCCCACGGATTGATAAACCTTAGGTCATCCACTTGAGGTAAATTTGCGGTTGTCCTACAAAACTCTGCACTTGGAGGCCGAACAATGTCTACAGGGATAAAGTTGCGTAGTAGACATCAAGCTCTTTTCTGGCGCCGTTGTTGGGGAGGTTAGTACTTGAAGGTATATCTTTAGATCTACAATCGAATCTTTTTGTTTCTTGTTTTATCACTAGTTCAGTATATAAAAGAAAAGTACAAAAAAATGGAATTGAGGTTGCCTCATATGCTTCATCTTTTTAATGTCTTTCGTGAAAATAAGGATTCCGATAATTGCGCCAAATTGTTAGAAGAAGAATGCATTAGAATGTTTGGCACTAAATTTTTGAATGATAAGCATGATTGCAATGTTGTTAGTATGAATTTGCTGACTATCCATTATGTTAATGATATGCAAAGCCACAAGCTTGGGGATGCTATGTTTGATGAATATGATATTTTTAGTCCCCCAAGTTTTGATGAGCAAATTTATTATGATGATATCACGCCTCCTATTTATGATGATTATGTTGATGAAAGTGGATTTGGAGAGGTCATGACTTTATTTAGTGATGAATCCACTATTTCGGAAGAGGTTCCAATTGATTATGAGAACAAAGTTGCTATCTATGATGATTATTGTGATGACATGTATGCTATAAAGAATAATGATAACCATGAAGCTTGTCATCATGATATTAATTTTCAATTGGATAATGCCTCACATGATAGTTATTTTGTTTAATTTTCTCCCACTATTTCGAATGAGAGGAATTTTGCTTATGTGGAGAGTAGTAAAATTTCCATGCTTATGTATCATGAAAAGAATGCTTTATGTGATGGTTATATTGTTGAATTCATTCATGATGCTACTGAAAATTATTATGAGGGAGGAATATATGCTTGTAGGAATTGCAATAATATCAAGTTTCCTCTCTATATGTTGAAAATCTTGAAGTTATGCTTGTTTTGCCTTCCTATGCTAATTGATTCTTGTTCCCATAAGTTGTTTGCTCACAAAATCCCTATGCATAGGAAGTGGTTTAGACTTAAATGTGCTAGTCATATGCTTCATGATGCTCTCTTTGTTTTTCAATTCTTATCTTCTATGTGAGCACCATTGAAATCATCATGCCTAGCTAGAGAGACATTAAACAAAAGCACTTGTTGGGAGACAACCCAACATTTATACCTACTGTTTTTGTGTGTTCACATGATTATGCTACTATAGTAATCATGTTTTATAGCTTTTGTTTCAATAAAGTGCCAAGTGAGACCTTTTGGATGGCTTACGGTGATAGTTGATTTGATCTTGCTAAAAAACAGAAACTTTTACGCTCAGGAAAACAATTCTCATTTTTAACAGAAGCGTGATAAAATACTGATTCTTTTTGTAGGAGATTAACAAACAAATTTCTCAGGCTGTCCTAATTTTTCAGAATTATTAGAGTTACAGAAGTATTCAAGAGTTACAGATTACTATAGACTGTTCTGTTTTTGACAGATTCTGTTTTCGATGCATAGTTTGCTTGTTTCTACTTTTTGTGGCTTATATTGCTTAATATAAATTGTAGAAATGATATGGTACTTTAGGCATCATGCAAGAAAAAATGTGAATCTTTTCTTGATAGTACCTAAGTGGTGAAGTTTCCAACTTTTGAGTAAAGTTTTGATGGACTACGAAATAAGGAGTGGCAAGAGCCTAAGCTTGGGGATGCCCAAGGCACCCCCAGGTAATATTTAAGGACAACCAAGCAACTAAGCCTGGGGATGCCCCGGATGGCATCCCCTCTTTTGTCTTCGTTCATCGGTAACCTTACTTGGAGCTATATTTTTATTCACCACATGATATGTGTTTTGCTTGGAGCGTCATTTTATTTTATTAGGATTTGCTTTCTGATATTTAGAGTAATGTTTTGCATCTTTTAGTTTAATAAAAAGGTCAAGTATAGCCTTTACCATGCTTATCTTGCAAGTCCATATGTTGCTGTTTTAAAAACAGAAAGTTTGTTGTTATGTTTTAAATATTTGTGAATAGTCAGAACATGATAAAATCTTGAAATTTTTAAACAGTGAGCAAGAAGAAATTTTCTACAGGATGGTAATTGTTCAGAATTTTGGTGTTAGGGAAGTATGATTCCTCTAGCATTCTTTAAGACTATTCTGTTTAGACAGATTGCTGTTATGTTTGCAATGTTTGCTTGTCTAATGATTCTATTTGAAGATAGGAGTATTAAATATGCAGAGGAATTTAGTATGTAATGTTAAATAATAATTTTTAGTGATTTGCTACAGTAGAGAATAATAAGTTATGAATGGATTTATACTAACTTATCTCACGAGTTCTTGTTGAGTTTTCTCTGGATGATGTTTTTGAGATTTAGGGAAACCACGATATGAAAGCAATTAAGGAGACACAAAAAATCCATCTTGGGGATGCCCAAGGCATCCCTAGTTCATATTCCAAGAAGTCTCAAGCACCTAAGCTTGGGATGCCCCGGTAGGCATCCCTCCTTTCTTCTTCATCAACTATCGGTCAGTTTTGGTTGAGCCTAAGTTTTTGCTTCTTCACATGATATGTGCTATCCTTGCAATGTCATTTTATTTTGTTTTGCTTGATGTTTGAATAAAGTACTTAAGATCTGAAATTTTATTTATGAGGAGGAGTCTTCACATAGTCACATAATTATTCGACTGCTCATTGATCTTCACTTATATCTTTTGGAGTAGTTTGTCGTTTGCTCTAGTGTTTCACTTATATCATTTTGAGAGTCTTTAAACAACATGGTAATTTGTTTTGGTTATGAATTTAGTCTTAATATGATGGGCATCCAAGAGATATATAATAAAAACTTTCGTATAAAGTGCATTGAATACTATGAGAAGTTTGATTCCTTATGATTGTTTTGAGATATGAAGATGGTGATATTAGATTCATGCTAGTAAGTAGTTGTGAATTTGAGAAATACTTGTGTTAAGGTTTATGAGTCCCATAGCATACACGTATGTTGAACCATTATGTAACGAAGTCGAAGCATGATATATTTTTTGCTTGTCTTCCTTATGAGTGGCGGTTGGGGACGATCGATGGTCTTTTCGTGCCAATCTATCCCCTCAGGAGCATGCACGTAGTACTTTGTTTTGATAACTAATAGATTTTTTGCAATAAGTATGTGAGTTCTTTATGACTAATGTTGAGTCCATGGATTATACGCACTCTCACCCTTCCACAATTGCTAGCCTCTAGTACCGCGCAACTTTCGTCGGTGCCATACACCCACCATATACCTTCCTCAAAACAGCCACCATCCCTACCTATTATGGCATTTTCATAGCCATTCCGAGATATATTGCCATGCAACTTCCACCATTCCGTTTATTATGACACACTTCATCATTGTCATATTGCTTTGCATGATCATGTAGTTGACATCGTATTTGTGGCAAAGCCACCATTCATAATTATTTCATACATGTCACTCTTGATTCATTGCACATCCCGGTACACCGCCGGAGGCATTCATATATAGTCACATTTTGTTCTAATTATTGAGTTGTAAAGTAAATAAAAGTGTGATGACCTTCATTATTTGTTGGGGGGATGAACCCCGGGTAGGCAACGGAACCCAGATCCTTTTCGAAAACATCGGGGCCAGCAACGCCCCTCAATCCGGCTCGCGCTTGGCCGGGTTGCTCAACCCGGCCAAGCTCCTCGACCCGGCCGAACTCCTCAACCCATCCCCAACGGCTGGCGTAGGACGGCCGAACCCGACATATCAAGACTTCTCCAACAAGCCAGCTCCCCCTTTGGCGTGTTCCTCAACCTAGCCACGGGTCAGCTCCCGTGCCATCCTAGCCATACAATGGGACGAGTCTCCATTCAAGGGTGAGCGAGGCAACAGTGCCCCACCAATGCCTCTGGTCAGCCGAGGCGTGGCAACAGTGCCCCACCTACCTACTGACCAGGGCCAGCGTAGCTACAGTGCATTAGTCCTCACTGCTGACCCACCAAGCGGCGACCTGATGGTGCGCCACTGTAGCGGACTCAACCCGGCCACTCCGTGATGATCGACAAGATGGCAAATAGTGCGCCTCGGTGCACGGGGCCTGCACCCGGAGAACCCGACGGGTCCCAGCGCCGGCTTCCCGGACAATGACAACCCGGCCCCACGGCCTTGTAACATTACCATTGTACCCCTGGGGGTTGACCTATAAAACCCCACAGGAGCCCTCATGCATGCGGGCAAGCAACTCACACACGAGAACACTCGATCAGACCACTTACATACACCAGGAGAGGGAGGAGCCTAAGCCTTGGCTTGCCTTCCTTCTTCCTCCATACAGCTCAAGGAGCAACTCTGTACTGTTACGTATAAACCTCACTCGGCAGTACTAGGGGTGTTATCTCTCCGGAGAGCCCTGAACCTGGGTATGTCTTGCGTCCCTCGCTCGCTCATGCCGACCTCTCCTCTGGAGCCCACCGGTGCCCTCGAGCCTCCTCCTCTCTTTAGCCATTCCTTGGCATCTGCCGTACGCCCACCATGACAGTTGGCGCCCACCGTGGGGCTACTCGAGGTCCCGGCTGGAGACATCTTCCAGACGGGGCTCCTCTCTGACTACGACGAGCCCGTCACGCTGGCGTACGACATCGTCGACGCGCTCTCCGCCCCCTTTGTCGCGTTGCGCATCTCCGATGCGCTCGCGACCGACGAGTACACACGCGAGGTACTTGACATCTCCGGCTCCCCCGTCTCCCTCGGCGACGGAGCTCCCGCCAAGGGCAATGGACCTATGTGTATAGGTATTCGTCACCAACACCGGCACTTCTTCGTCCAGCATAGCGAGGAAGGCCGTCGAAACTAGGGCCGCAGCGGATCACGCCAACCCGCCGAACCTGCTGCGCGCCACAATGCAGAGCCTTCGCTTCCCCATCACCACCAACGTTGATACGTCTCCAACGTATCTATAATTTTTTATTGTTCCATGCTATTATATTATCTGCTTTGGATGTTTAATGGGCTTTAATATGCTCTTTTATATTATTTTTGGGACTAACCTATGAACCGGAGGCCCACTGCCAGTTTCTATTTTTTTACCTATTTTAGAGTTTCGCAAAAAAGGAATACCAAACGGAATGAAACCTTCGTGTTGATCTTTCTTGGACCGAAAGCAAACCAGAAGACTTGGAGTTGAAGTCTGGAACACCACGAGGCAGCCACGAGGCAGGAGGGCGCGCCCGGGGGGTAGGTGCACCTCCACCCTCGTGGGCCCCTCGTAGCTCCACCGATGTACTTCTTCTGCCCACATATACTCTTATACCCTAGAAACATCGCAGAGAGCCACGAAATCACTTTTCCACCACCGCAACCTTCTGTACCCGTGAGATCCCATCTTGGGGCCTTTTCCAGCGATCTGCCGGAGGGGGAATCGATCACGGAGGGCTTCTACATCAACACCATTGCCTCTCCGATGAAGCGTGAGTAGTTTACCACAGACCTTCGGGTCCATAGTTATTAGCTACATGGCTTCTTCTCTCTCTTTTATTCTCAATACAAAGTTCTCATTGATGTTCTCAGAGATCTATTTGATGTAATACTCTTCTGCGGTGTGTTTGCCGAGATCCGATGAATTGTGGGTTTATGAATAAGATTATCTATGAATATCATTTGGTTCTTCTCTGAATTCTTATATGCATGATTTGATATCTTTGCAAGTCTCTTCGAATTATCGGTTTAGTTTGGCCTACTAGATTGATCATTCTTGCAATTGGAGAAGTGCTTAGCTTTGGGTTCAATCTTGCGGTGTCCTTTTCAGTGATAGTAGGGGCAGCAAGGCACGTATTGTATTGTTGCCATCGAGGATAAAAAGATGGGGTTTATATCATATTGCTTGAGTTTATCCCTCTACATCATGTCATCTTGCTTAATGCGTTACTCTATTCTTATGAACTTAATACTCTAGATGCATGCTGAAGAGCGGTCGATGTGTGGAGTAATAGTTGTAGATGCATAATCGTTTAGATCTACTTGACACGGATATGATGCCTATATTCATGATCATTGCCTTAGATATCTTCATAATTATGTGCTTTTCTATCAATTGCTCGACAGTAATTTGTTCACCCATCGTAATACATGCAATATTGAGAGAAGTCACTAGTGAAACCTATGGCCCCCGAGTCTCTTTCTTATTATATTGCATCTCTTTTATTTACATCGCATCTCGTTTACTATTTTGCAATCTTTACTTTCCAATCCATACAACAAAAATACCAAAAATATTCACTTTACTATCTTTAACAGATCTCACTTTTGTGAGTGACCACGAAGGGATTGGCAACCCCCTTTATCGCATTGGTTGCAAGGTTCTTGATTTTTTGTGCAGGTACTAGGTGACTTGTGCGTTGTCTCCTACTGGATTGATACCTTGGTTCTCAAAAACTGAGGGAATACTTACACTACTTTGCTGCATCACCCTTTCCTCTTGAAGGGAAAACCAACGCATTCTCAAGAGGTAGCAAGAAGGATTTCTGGCGCCGTTGCCGGGGAGATGTACGCCAAGTCAAGACATACCAAGTACCCATCATAAACTCTTCTCCCTCGAATTACATTATTTGACATTCTCCTCTCGTCTTCCTCTTCCCCACTTCTAAACGATTTTCGAAAACCTTTGCCTTTTCTTCGCCCTCTTCCGTTCTTCTCTTTTCGCTTGCCTCTTGTGTGTTCGTTCTTAGTACGGTTTGTTGCCATCATGTCTAAAACTGGGAGGTTATCATTGAAAAAGATAGTAGTAATGATGGGGGAAATTTTGATGCTTTTGATGATCCTCATGAGGAAGCTACTATTTTACACACTAAATTTCGGATTGGTAGTGGTAATATTATTGGAAAAGGAGTTATTCAAGATTTCTTTACTTGCGCCGGTGCTTTGCCCACTATGGGTGGGCCTATTCTTCATAGGACTAGCAGTCTTGCAGATGTTATATCTTTGCTCATGATTGAACTTGAAAGACAATTTATCCACATGCATCCTTGCATACAAAGGATTTTTCTAGAATTTTCCAATATTGAGCATTCTTCTGTTAAGCGAGCAGCTACCATCTTTTTAGCACATGAGTTCAGATTTATAATAAAAGAGGGCAACAAAATTTTTGCGCATTATAGGGTGGATGCTGGCCGTCCTCCCATAGAAGCAATCCTTTTTAATCAAGAAGACATAATGTGTTTACGATCTTTAGATCATGTTGCTTATAATGAAAACCTTAGAAAAAGGTTCCTACCGATGTTCTAGTTGATAGGATTTCTGAGCTTAATGATAATTTTTCTATCCAGAACAATGGGTTAGGTTTTTCTATTGAACAAAGGCTCATGACTTTTTGCCAAAAGAATGCTTATAATGATGAATTGGCTGTGCAATATGAGGGGCCAAAGGAGGAAGCAGAACCTCCTGTTGGGGATATTACTACTAGAGGTAAACCGGCCTTATGTAGCCGGATTGACTCTTTGAAGATTAGAAGCCCATGAAGATGTGAGGATAATGGCGCTTTAAGAAAGGCCCAAGGCCCAAAGGCGGGTTATAGCCTGTAAATGTAAACCGACCTAGTCAAATAACTTGTATGATAAGATAGAGAGAGTAGAGACCGAACTGGACACGTTTATGATCTGGCTTCGTGGCTCTGTAGTCCGGCGGGCGTCAACCTATGTATATAAAGGGATGACCCGACCGTGGTTTAAGGATAGACAACAACAACTCGAGAGCCAGATAAAGCGAATTCGCTCCCTGGCCTTCGAAACCTTAGCAATACCAATCACAACTAGATGTAGGCTTTTACCTTCCTCGAAGGGGCCAAACTAGTATAAAATTCCCCATGTCCCTTGTCCGCTTTAACCCCTTAAGGTAACCCGTAGCGATGGCTCCATGACTAAGTCCTTTCATGAGGACATCTGTCGTGACAAACCCACAACAGTTGGCACCCACCGTGGGGCTATCGCACTATGGTTTTGAGTTCTTGAAGGGCAGCTTCGATGGACTTAAGGGATACGTTGTGGGCCAGATGACGAAGAGTCGTCGCGGCAAGCTCTACATCGACAACACAGGATGGGGTCCTGAGGCCGATTCAATCGAATACGGGTACCGGGTCCCCTTTGGTGGGATTCACGTCTTCATCGGCAAGATCGGCGAACCGGCCCCTGAGCCGGACATCTACACCGAAGTCATCGAAACGGCTCGGCGTGCAAGTTCTTCGCCGGTTCAGCCCAAGGCAAGGCATGTTTTCATAGGTGTCGTCCATGGATCGAGGTACGAGGATGGACCGGTGTCCGATGGAGAAACTGTAGTCTTTTTTGATAACGAGTCTTCTGGAGAGACCGAATCACTTTACCAGTTGCAGGACGGCCGGATTGAGGGAGGATCCAAGGGCGACAGTATTCCGAATTCCCCCGGTCTGCCAAACCGGTCCGCCATCTTCATGGCCGACACACAATCGGTGCCTCATTCATCTACCGTCGCAGCAATGCTATCCGGTTCAACGATGGCCACACCAGCAGGGGCAGGAAGCTCGGCGCCGCCTCCTGCCCAAGTCTTGTCTGATTTGTTCGATGCTTTGGCAGCGTTGATGTCCGCGAAGGTGGATGCAGCAGCCAGGGATCAGCACAATGCGAAGATTGCAAAGGTGAAAGATCAGATAACCCAGGCTAAAGCGGACCTGGCAACAGAGAATGCTAGGATGGCTACAGAGCGGGCTGAATTGGAAGCACAGGCCTACCGGATTAGACTGGACCAGAATGCTACAGAGGAAGTCCTGAGAAGAAGGTATCGATCACGTCTCCCGTCGGTTTATGAGCCGCAGAATCTTTTCAACACACCAGGTGCACGAGCTGGTAACCAACCGATGCTAAACCGGGCGGGGGCGCCGGGAACAGGAGCGCTGGTTCAGCCACGCACGACGGACCCGCCTCGCCAGAACAACGTTGTGCCATCGACGCCGCCTGGGCATTATTCCAACCCGTTGGACAACATTGTGGCCGACGCTTCACACCTGGCGGCCCTCCCAACTGACGGCGAGTCACTGGTTGCAGTGGAAGCACGTCGGGCTAGGGATCTCCTTCAAACAACACTAAATCAACAGCATGTGTATTCACACAGTCGTGAGAGGATCCATTCCACTCCCCGTCCAAGCCGGAGTTATAGCAGACACGTGGAGGACGAACCGGCCGTGTCCAATAGCGCACGTCACCAAAATTCACCACAAGGGAAAAACCCGTCCGGGGGAGGCGCTAATGCGCAAGATGTTGTGGACCATGGTCGCGCACGTCGGGAGGCCGAGTTGATGGCTCGACACGGAGCACGACAGCATACTCCGGTTCACCCCATGGCCTCCGTGGAGCCAGGGGTGATGTTCAGTTCCTTAGGGGTGCCGTGTTTAACTCCCGCTTTGCGTAATGTGAGACTGCCCAAGGATTTCAAGGGACCTCGTAAGGTACCAAATTACACCTCCGATTTGCAACCAGAGGCGTGGGTGGAGAGCTATGAGATGGCAATGGAGAGTTAGATGTGGATGAGGCAGTGTGTGCTAAATATTTCACCATGATGTTGGAAGGAACAGATCGCACTTGGTTGAAGAGCTTGCCGACCAACTCTGTTGGATCATGGGCCGAATTGAAGCACCGGTTTATCCAGAACTTCAAGGATACGTGTAAGCAGCCGATGTCAATCGTAGATCCGGCCGCTTGTGTCCAAGAGGAAGGGGAGTCCATGACCCATTGGGTCAAATGGGTCTCAGCGATTTTGCATTCATCAGATCGTATCAATGCAGACACTGCAGTGTTAACATTAGAGGGCGATTGCCATTTCAAACCATTAAAGCAGAAGTTGGGAAGGCTCAAACGTCACTGCAATGACATGTCAACACTCATGGCCGCTTTGGTTAAATATGACGATTCAGATAATACCAAGGATCCGGATTCAGAGGAGGACAAACCGGAGAAAGGTAGGAAGAACGACAATGCCAAAGGTCAACAACATAATCCGACAGGTCATGGAAATAGTGGTAAGCGCAAGGCTGACAGTAGCTTGGACTTTGTTGCAAATACCAACACGCAGGAGAATGGCCAGCGCCGTAAAGGCAAGCAGCCCCAGAGGGGTGGATGTTCAGGCAACAATTTGGAGCGCTTGTTAAATCATCCCTGTCCAAAGCATGGATCGAAGGAGAAGCCAGCATCACATCTTTGTAAAGACTGTTATATCATGCGGGATTTCAACAATTCCAATATGTTCCAATATGACAACGGCCCGCCCGGCGGTTCAGGAGGAGGTTTCCATGGGCCGGGTTATGGAGGTGGTGGTTCCGGTTCAGGGTTTCCACGCAACCAAACCGGACACATCAATCAAGGGCACCAAGGCAACCAGGGAGGTTACAACCATCAGGGGAGTCAGCAGCAGCAGCAACAGTCCGGTTATCAGAGCAATCCCAAGCAGCTGAACAACGGGCAATATCATGTCTTCACTACTAGATTGTGCAAACGTGATCAGAAGCTTCACAAAAGGGCAATAAATTCTGTTGAGCCGGCAGTACCTCAGTATTTACGCTGGTCTGAGCAACCTATCTTGTGGAGTAGAGATGATCACCCCCCCCGGGTTGATAATCCAGGTCACTTGGCCCTGGTGGTAGCCCCTCAAGTTGGGGGATACAAGTTCACTAAAGTGCTCATGGATGGGGGAAGTAGTACTAATATTTTGTATTATGATACATTCCGCCGTATGGGGTTGACAGATAAGGATCTTAAGCCATCAAATACGGTCTTTCATGGTGTGGTGCCTGGTAAGGCTGCATATCCTGTTGGCAAGATAGCTTTGGGGGTAGCTTTTGGAGATGACTATGATTCAAGGTCAGAAACATTGACGTTTGAGTTGGTAAAGATCAAAAGTTCGTACCACGCCTTGTTTGGGCGGCCGGTTTATGCTAAGTTTATGGCAAGGCCATGTTATATTTATCTACAGCTTAAAATGCCATGTCATAAAGAGACTATCACAGTACATGGAAGTAGAAAGATTGCTTTGGAGTGTGAAGAAGGCGATGCGGCTTATGCTGAGTCGGTTTGTGCCACGGAGGAGTTAAAATTCTATAAGGAGCAAGTTGATCCGGCAGACCTGACCTCTTTAAAAAAGCCAACTACGGAGCATGATCCAGCGTTGAAGTTCAAATCGTCTACAGACACTAAGATTGTTGACTTTGTTCCTGGCGATTCATCCAAACAGTTCAGCATCAGCGCTAACCTGGATCCCAAATAGGAAAGCGCGCTCATCGAGTTCATCCATGAGAATCGGGACATCTTCGCATGGAAACCTTCTGACATGCCAGGTGTACCGAGGGAACTCGCTGAGCACAAACTCAACATTGATCCCAAGTTCAAACCGGTCCGGCAGTTCCTCCGCTATTTCAACGAGGAGAGACACAAGGCTATAGGTGAAGAGGTAGCCCGTCTGTTGGCTGCTGGGTTTATTGTCGAAGTTTTTCATCCAGAGTGGTTAGCCAATCCGGTGCTGGTTCTTAAGAAAAACGGCACTTGGCGCATGTGTGTGGACTACACAGATTTAAACAAGGCTTGCCCTGCATACCCCTTTGCTCTCCCTCGCATTGATCAGATAATTGATGCTATGGCGGGTTGTGACCGTTTGTGTTTTCTGGATGCTTACTCTGGTTATCATTAGATCAAAATGGCGGTTAAGGACCAGGAGAAGACAGCCTTCATAACTCCCTTTGGAGCCTTCTGCTATGTTTCCATGCCCTTTGGACTCAAGAGTGCCCAGGCGACTTACCAATGATGTGTTCAGAATTGCCTTCATAAGCAAATTGGGCGCAATGTTCATGCGTATGTGGATGATATTGTGGTCAAATCCAGAAAGGAGGGGACGTTGATAGATGATCTACGGGAAACCTTTGACAATCTCTGGGTTTACAAGATGATGCTCAATCCGAAGAAGTGTGTTTTCGGTGTCCCGGCAGGCAAGCTCTTAGGCTTTCTGGTTTCAAACAGAGGCATTGAGGCTAATCCAGAAAAGATTGCAGCAATTACATCCTTGGCTAAACCGGCATGTATTAATGATGTCCAACGTCTGGTCGGCTGGATTACAGCCTTGAGCCGGTTTATCAGCCGCCTTGGAGAGAAGGCCATCCCCTTATATCAGATGCTCAAGAAAACATATAACTTTGTCTGGAGTGAGGCAGCTGATAAGGCGTTCGAGGATCTGAAGAGGCAGCTAGCTGAACCGCCCGTGCTTGCAGCGCCGATCGATAAAGAGCCATTGTTATTATATGTGGCTGCTAATGCCCGGGCTGTTAGTGTAGCCATTGTGTTAGAGCGCAAGGAGCCTGGCAAGGAGTATCCGGTTCAAAGGTCGGTTTCTTATATCAATGAGGTGCTCATTGAGTCAAAACAGAGGTATCCACATTGGCAGAAACTGGTGTATGGGGTGTTTATGGCAAGCCGGAAGCTTAAACACTATTTTCAGGGCCATCCCATTATAGTGGTCAGTTCAGCTCCTCTGGGCGACATCATTCAAAACAGAGAGGCAACTGGCCGGGTTGCCAAGTGGGCCATTGAGCTTGGACCTCATGGGCTCAAATATATACCCCGCACGGTGATCAAGTCCCAGGCACTCGTGGATTTCATCAACGATTGGACGGAGTTACAGGCACCTGAAGAGAAACCAGATAATACATATTGGACTATTCATTTTGATGGGTCCAGACAGTTGGAGGACTCGAGGGCTGGAGTCGTATTAACTTCCCCACGAGGTGACAAGTTTTGTTATGTCCTCCGTTTAATGTTCCCTTGTACTAACAATGCAGCTGAATATGAGGCTTTACTCCATGGTCTTCGGATGGCTAAAGAGATGAATTTGAGCTGGGTTAAGTGCTTCGGCGATTCAGATCTAGTGGCTCAGCAGGTGTCTGGCACTTGGGATTCTAAGGACCCACACATGGCTGCATATCGGCGAGAGGTGGATGCAGTGGCTGGTCACTTTAAATGTTATCAGGTGGACCATATAGACCGGCGGAAGAATGAAGCGCGGATGCTTTAAGTCGTCTTGGTTCCCAACGTAAACCGGTTCCGCCCAATTTCTTTCTTGATGTGTTGCACAATCCGTCAGTCAAAATACCAACCGAAGAAGATTTGGCTATTCCTGATCCGGAGGCTCAGTTGGTGGCAGCTCTGCATGCCATACCGGATTGGACGATCCCATATCTGGATTACATGAACCAGGGCGAGTTACGAGATGAGGAAACGTTGGCTCGACAGATAATCCGGCGTTCCAAGTCCATGACCATACTCAATGGGGAGTTACATCGTTACAGTGTTTCAGGAGCAATTCAGCATTGCGTTTCTCCTCAAGAAGGTCGTGAGATTTTGCGAGAAATCCATGAAGGGGATTGCGGTCACCACGCCGGTTCAAAGTCATTGGTTGCCAAAGCTTTTCGCCACAGTTTTTATTGGTTGGCGGCGCATGCTGATGCGGAGGATTTAGTCAAGAGATGTGATGGATGTCAAAAATTTGCCCGCCGTGCGAACGTTCCGGCTCAAGAGTTGCGGATGATTCCAATTACATGGCCGTTTGCAACTTGGGGGCTTGATATGGTTGGACCCTTCAAGCGCTCTAACGACAAGAAAACCCACATGTTAGTAGCAGTTGATAAATTCACTAAATGGGTGGAGGCAGAGCCAGTCAGCAAGTGTGATGCAGCCACGGCGGTTCAATTCATCAAAAAGGTGATATTCTGGTTTGGCTTTCCACACAACATTATAATAGATAATGGTACTAATCTATCAAAAGGGGAGATGAATAATTCTGTCAACGTGAGCACATCCGGCTTGATCTAGCATCAGTGGCTCACCCCCAATCTAATGGTCAAGCGGAAAGGGCAAATCAAGAAATTCTACGGGGTATCAAACCAAGGCTTATGGTTCCCTTAAAGCGGACGCCGGGTTGTTGGGTTGAGGAGCTACCTTCTGTGTTATGGAGCATCAACACCACACCCAATAGGTCTACGGGTTACACACCTTTCTTCATGGTTTATGGAGCAGAGGCAGTTCTTCCTAGTGACATCCGTCACGATTCGCCCTGTGTGGCAGCTTATGTTGAAATTGATAATGAGAAGGCACGTCAGGACTCTCTAGACCTGTTGGATGAAGAGTGTGATCTTGCAGCAGCACGTTCGGAGATTTATCAACAAGATCTTCGACGTTATCACAGCCGCCGGGTTAAAACTAGAACCTTTCAAGAAGGTGATTTGGTGCTTCGGCTCATCCAGGATCAGACTGATATGCACAAGTTATCCCCCCCTTGGGAAGGACCCTTTGTGGTCAGCAAAAATCTGCACAACGGATCTTACTACCTCATTGATGTTCGAGAGCATGAAGACTCACGTCAATCGAAGGAGGAGACAAAGCGGCCATGGAACATAGCTCTCCTTCGGCCTTACTATACTTGAAGCCATAGGCTCTTCATCTGTACATATTTATGACAGTGTATATATCATATAATAAACCGGAGCCTCCGTTATAAGCGGGGTATCTGTTCTTTCTTATATCATGTGTGTGCTTTTACAAGTTAACTAACAAAGCGGAGTCTTTGTTAAACCGGCTTTAGCAGCTGCATAGAGATAAAGAAAATCACTAGGGGGCTTGGTCATGTTTGAACCACAGCTACACCTCTTGATAGGCGTTTCAGCCACAAAAGGAAAAACTTGTGGAGCCCAAGAGAGTGTTGTACATAGTACAGACTCAAACATAGGCGCACACTGAGCATCGCTCACAAAGTTACTCGGGGGCTCTTTTTTGCAAAGCAGCAAAGAGTTTGAAAGGACCCTCGTAATTGGCTATCAAGCCACGACTTGGAAGCCTGGTGTATTCACCTAAAAACCCGGGTTAGCCTGCCTTCATCAAGTAAGCCACTCCTATCCAAATAATCCTGGTATGACCCATCGAATGTTTGACAAGTCAATCTTTTACAGACCCTGAACTTGTCACAGTTAAAACGATGATTGGTTAATTGGAGGCCCATCTTAAAAGGTTTTGTTAAATGGTTTAACTCGGAGGCCTGGTAGCCCATGAAAAGCCTCGATTTGGAGCCTGGCAGCTCGTAAAAAGCCTCGCATATTTTCCTATTTGAATTTTGTTTATTGAACATCATAAGTATGTTTTGATAAACCGGCATCCTTGACCCGGTTTGCTTTTCAACTTACCAAAGATAGCAGATGTCATAGCATTGATTTGGCGCTTCAAACCGGCTAGTTCTTCAGCCATTGGTTTCAGGGCTGCCTCGGCGTCTACAGCTCTCTTGGTTAAACCGGCTTTTTTGGTTTCCCATTCAGCACGATCTTGGTTGAAGGATTCTTTCAGCTTTTCCATTCTGGCCAGGGCCTGGGCCAGCTCCTCTTTGGCTTTTGCAGCTTCAGCTTGTTGAGATTTCACATTTTCTTGCAAGTCAGAATTTCGGGCATCTTTGCTTCTCAGTTCAGCCTGCAACATTGAAGGTATATTCAACACACAACATATTTATGCACTAAGTATAAAGCATATAACAAGTTATACACTTCATACTTGGGGGCTAATGCCTATTTGCTCTCAAATACTATACTCTATACAAGTCTCCAGAACAATGCAAGCATTATCCTTGACACTTGGGGCTAATGTGCGTCTGTTCTAAAACGGCTGTGGGGATTAAAAACCGGATTAACCTGCCAAGTTAAACCGGCCTTTGGAGGCTATGCTGCAGAAAGTTATCTATTTTTTTCAAGATGAGTCTTATCTATTATTGGCGACACGCCATTGCAAGGATCAATGATGGGATGCTTGAAGTGTTACAAAGACCCATTTTGTGATTAACAATCATAAAACGGCCCTTGGGGGCTACTTGGGATAGTGTTTCAGCTATAAATCAATATACAAAGGGAGAAGAATTTACCTCATATCGCTCTTTCATCAAGTTTACCAGACCGGCTTCATAATCCCAGTTTGAGTGCAGACGGTTCAAGAAGCCGGAATGAAGCTCATCAGCGTTAAGATGAGCATAGTTTGATAAGTCGCTGCTCCATTTACCTTTATCCCTAGCAATTTGCTCTTCTTTGGCACTATGCTGAGCTAAAATAACGGGATGGACAGGAGAGCTATGACCTATTCCAGTAATAATAACGTCATCACCTTGGCCTTTAGGATTTTTGATGGATGATGATGGAATTTCAGTGTCTTTCATCGGACTGGCCCGGTTTGGTTCTGCCGATTCAGTATCGGGTGCGGCAGGCTCAGCGTCTGTTGGTTTGTCGGTATGTTGGCCATCAAGGGGCGGATCATCAAAAGTAGTTTCAGGATGGGGGCCTTCCGGTTCACTAGTCTGTTCCGGTTCACCTCTTGGTTCTTCTTCTTCGGCGACAGGGTCTTCTGGCGGATTGGTGACCCGAGCTTTCTTACTGGGTCTGGCTTTGGCCCTGCAAATAGAATAAAAAAGGATTAACATCCTATTCAAAGGATGTAGGGCGCATTGAAAGGAAAGGTTTTTACAACTCACCCGGCCACAGTTTTCAAAGGGGGGAGTTGAGTTGCTGTCGATTCACCAGAAGAGGAAGGAGGTGTCACCTGATAATTTGAATCGGACAGATTAAGAGGCTGTCTGAAATAACCTGCCTTGGGGTAAGAATGGTCAGAAGTAGGAGAGACCTCAGACCGGCGCTTCCGAACCAGAGTGTCAGGTAAACCGGTTGAAGTGACTTGTTGTCCACTGTGTCGGGTTGTCCGGCGAGCTTCATGCTGTTGAGTCTTCAAAATAAATGTTGTATCCAAGTGAGCAAGAGGATGAGAAAAGCTTACTTTCCGGATTGCTTGGCAAGTTTTTTGTGTTGGCATAGAGTCTGAACCGGAGGAAAGGGTAATTACCTCTATGTCATCAGCTTGACTAGCTTCTGCATCCTCCTGAGGAAGATCATTGTTAACAAGATGCATAAAAAGAGAGCCAAGTGAGTCAAGTTCTACCTCAACTTCTGGATCATCAGTATCATCATCAAGCTCCATATTAATCCGGTCAGCCGTTTTCCGCTTTGACGTCTGTTTTACGGCTTTGGTCTTTGGGCGGGATGGCTTGACCGCTTTGTCTCCAGTTGGCTTTGCCGCTTTCTCTATGGATTTCCGTTTCCAGAAGGGGTCATCACCCTATATATATAAAGAAGAAGGGTTACAGATTGTATAATTTAAAGACATTAGAGATGAAGAGGAAGTGTAATGCTTACAGCAGGCGGTTTGTTCTTGGCATAGAAGGGACTCAGACTGGTTTGACTACAGACCAGTTCCGATTCATTCAGAATCTTCTTTACACCTTCAGTAACTTCTTCTTCAGATAATTGGATGTTGCAATGGCGTTGGGGATCGTCAACTTCACCGGTATATTCGCACATTAAACCGGGATGCCGGCTTAGCGGCAAGATACTCCAGGATATCCAACAGCGCACAAAATCCACGCCTGTTAAACCGTTTGCCGTAAAGGTTCGGAGCTTGGCGAGTTGAGGAGCGTATTTCGCCCTTTCTGAAGAGCTCAGGCGTTGTGGCATTGGGTGAGTATTGGATAGTCTGTGATCACGAAAGTCGGGGAGGGGATTTTCATCTTGAGGCGAAGTGTCTCTGCAATAAAACCATATTTGGTTCCATTCCTTCGGGTGACTATGATGTTTGGCATGAGGAAATTCCACTTATTTCTGCTTCTGAATCGAGACACCACCAAGTTCTGTGTTCGGGCCATTTACAAACTCTGTGCACCGGTTTAAGTGAAAGAAATCCCAGAATAGTTCTGTAGTTGGTTCTTCTTGTAAATATACTTCACAGAAGACCTGGAAGTTGCATAAGTTGGAAATTGAGTTGGGACCAATATCTTGTGGATGCAGTTGGAAGCTCGCAAGCACATCTCGATAAAACTTTGACCCTGGAGGTTTGAAACCACGAACTATATGGTCAACAAAGACCACCACCTCGCCCTGCCTTGGGGTTGGAGGATTTTCTGGTCCTGGTACTCACCATTTGATCTCAGTTTTCTTAGGTAGAGAGCCGATGCCAACCATCTCATTCAATTGAGCCTCAGTAACCCGGGAACAAGCCTAGTTGCAGGCAGTGAATTGTTTGGCCATTGCAAAGCAAACAAACTGAAAATGAAAGGCTGGTTTATAAATTACGCATGATTATATACAAGAGACAAGGGAGTAAGAAACATACTGATATGTGAAATGGTACAACCCGGAGACTTGCAATAAGAGAAAAAGGGTATACTAGCACAGGATTGCTCAGACACTGTTAAACCGAAGCATAATTATGAAGGTAAAATGCTCCTCCAATTTATCAGAGGGCTAATGGCATAGACTGTTTATACAAGGTCAAACCGCTTATATTGGTGCGAGGAGAAACGGATCTCACAGGAACATAGAAACAGATCTCACAGTGACATATAAAACTTTCGGATCTAAGATAAGACAGAAAAGCAAAAAGAATTGGATCTTGAAGGGGTGCAGAACTTAAGCAATTTATGACAGACTAGATCAGTTCTTTGCGCATAAGGATTTGTGATGACCATGGTAGGTTAGCTATGGCAAGAGATACGTCAAGCATGAAGTGTTCATCTACATACTAAAGGAAGAACATGGAAGAACAACACTGATGAACTTTGGAAGAACTGCAAATAACGTCGAAACCCTAGAACAGATATGTGGTGAAAAAAGCAGAGAACTTGCCGGAGCTGGTGAGGAAGCGGAAAGGCGCCACAGTATTCTGGTGCGTTCAGGGTGATGCAGCGGCCAGGGTCGGAGCAGAGGCGACGATCGACGGTGGCGGCGGAGCTCCAGAGGCTGAGCGGCACAAGGAAGACGACGCGAAGAGGCACGGGGGGGAGGTGAAAATGACCCCTCGACCCTATTTATAAGGTGAAGCGATAAAATGGCAAGCACGAGAATCGAGGAGCCCAAAAAATGCATAAGTTAATAAAGGTGTCGCCTTGATGACTGAATATATATTAAATGAAGGTAATCTCCGACATCAACGGATGGATGACATCAGGGCGGTTTATCATAATTTTGAAATATGACATCATGGCGGTTTACAAGATCAAAGTGAATATAGGAGAGAAGATTTTTTCTAAGTATGGAAGATTGACATGAACAAGTTCAAACCATTCTGGGGCCTAATGTTGGGGATATTACTACTAGAGGTAAACCGGCCTTATGTAGCCGGATTGACTCTTTGAAGATTAGAATCCCATGAAGATGTGAGGATAATGGCACTTTAAGTAAGGCCCAAGGCCCAAAGGCGGGTTATAGCATGTAAATGTAAACCGACCTAGTCAAATAACTTGTATGATAAGATAGAGAGAGTAGAGACCGAACCGGACACGTTTATGATCCGGCTCCGGGGCTCTGTAGTCCGGCGGGCGTCAACCTATGTATATAAAGGGACGACCCGACCGCGGTTTAAGGACAGACAACAACAACTCAAGAGCCAGACAAAGCGGATTCGCTCCCTGGCCTTCGAAACCTTAGCAATACCAATCACAACTAGACGTAGGCTTTTACCTTCCTCGAAGGGGCCGAACTAGTATAAAATTCCCCGTGTCCCTTGTCCGGTTTAACCCCTTAAGCTAACCCGTAGCGATGGCTCCATGACTAAGTCCTTTCATGAGGACATCTGCCGTAACAAACCCACGACACCTCCCGAGCTTGATCTTGGGGACTTTCGTCCCATTAAATTTAGCCCTTTTGATTACTTTTGCCTGCCACAAAGAAAACTTGCTACTGAACTTAGGGAGTATGAGATGAGTTTTTGCGATTTTCCTTATCATTATTATGGCAATACCTAGATCTACTCTTGTTTTCATGCCTAGCTAGGTGCGTTAAACAATAGCGCTTGTTGAGAGGCAACCCAATTTTATTTATGTTCTTTACTTTTTGTTCCTGTTTAGCAATAAATAATTCATCTAGCTTCTGTTACGATTGTGTTTTTTATATTTTAATTAGTGTTTGTGCCAAGTAAGGCCTTTAGGATCTTCTTGGGTGATTGTTGTTTGATCTGGCTGATAAAAACAGAAAGTATGCGCTCACGAAAATAATTTTCAATTTTTACCAGAGAGCGATAAAATACCCAATACACTTGAAGTAGATCAATATACAAATTGCGCAGGTCGTCCTAATTTTTCAGAATTTTTGGAGTTACAGAAGTATTCAAAATCTCCAGATTGCGACAGACTGTTCTGTTTTCGACAGATTCTGTTTTTCGTGTGTTGTTTGCTTACTTTGGTGAATCTATGAGTAGTATCAGGGGGTATGAACCATAGAGAAGTTGGAATACAGTAGGTTTAACACCAATATAAATAAAGAGTGAGTTCATTACAGTACCTTAAAGTGGTGGTTTATTTTATTATACTAACGGAGCTCATGAGATTTTCTGTTGAAGTTTTGTGTTGTGAAGTTTCCAAGTTTTTGGGTAAAGATCTGATGGATTTTGGAATAAGGAGTGGCAAGAGCCTAAGCTTGGGGATTCCCAAGGCACCCCAAGGTAAAATTCAAGGACAACCAAAAGCCTAAGCTTGGGGATGCCCTGGAAGGCATCCCCTCTTTCGTCTTCGTCTATCGGTAACTTTACTTGAGGCTATATTTTTATTCACCACATGATATGTGTTTTCTTGGAGTGTCTTGTATGATTTGAGTCTTTGCTTTTTAGTTTACCACAATCATCCTTGCTTCACACACCTTTTGGAAGAGACATGCACGAATCAGAATTTATTAGAATACTCTATGTGCTTCACTCGTATCTTTTGAGCTAGATAATTTTGCTCTAGTGCTTCACTTATATCTTTTAGAGCACAGTGGTGGTTTTATTTTATAGAAATTATTGATCTCTCATACTCCACTTATATTATTTTAAGAGTCTTTTAGAACATCATGGTGCTACGTCTTGAGCTTGCGTTGGTTTTCCCCGAAGAGGAAGGGATGATGCAGCAGAGTAGCGTAAGTATTTCCCTCAGTTTTTGAGAATCAAGGTATCAATCCAGTAGGAGGACACGCTCAAGTCCCTTGTACCTGCACGAAACGATAGCTACTCACAACCAACGCGATTAGGGGTTGTCAATCCCTTCACGGTCACTTACGAGAGTGAGATCTGATAGATATAATATTTTTGGTATTTTTGGTATAAAGATGCAAAGTAAAAAGTAAAGGCAAAGTAAAAAGCAAAGCAAGATTAAAGTGATGGAGATTGATATGATGAGAATAGACCCGGGGGCCATATGTTTCACTAGTGGCTTCTCTCAAGAGCATAAGTGTTCTATGGTGGGTGAACAAATTACTTTTGAGCAATTGACAACATTGAGCATAGTTATGAGAATATCTAGGCATGATCATGTATATAGGCATCACGTCCGTGACAAGTAGACCAAAACGATTCCCCATCTACTACTATTATTCCACTCATCGACCGCTATCCAGCATGCATCTAGAGTATTAAGTTAAAAACAGAGTAACGCCTTAAGCAAGATGACATGATGTAGAGAGATAAATTCATGCAATATGAAATAAACCCCATCTTGTTATCCTCGATGGCAACGATGCAATACATGCCTTGCTACCCCTTCTGTCACTGGGAAAGAACACCGCAAGATCGAACCCAAAGCTAAGCACTTCTCCCATGGCAAGAACTACCAATCTAGTTGGCCAAACCAAACGGATAATTCGAAGAGACTTGCAAAGATAACCAATCATACATAAAAGAATTTAGAGCAGATTCAAATATTATTCATAGATAGACTTGATCATAAACCCACAATTCATCGATCTCAACAAACACACCGCAAAAAGAAGATTACATCGAATAGATCTCCACAAGAGAGGGGGAGAACTTTGTATTGAGATCCAAAAAGAGAGAAGAAGCCATCTAGCTACTAACTATGGACCCGAAGGTCTGAGGTAAACTACTCACACTTCATCGGAGAGGCTATGATGATGTAGAAGCCCTCCGTGATGACGGCCCTCTCCGGCGGAGCTCTGGAATAGGCCCCAAGATGGGCGGATACAGAAAGTTGCGGTGGTGGAATTAGGTTTTTTTGCTCCTCTTCTGATCGTTTGGGGGTACATAGGTATATATAGGAGGAAGGAGTACGTCGGTGGAGCACCGAGGGGCCCACGAGGCAGGGGGCGCGCACTAGGGGGGCCCACCCTCGTGACCGCCTCTTTGACTCCTTAGAGTAGGGTCCAAGTCTCCTGGATCACGTTCGGTGAGAAAATCACGTTCCCGAAGGTTTTATTCCGTTTGGACTCCGTTTGATATTCCGTTTCTTCGAAACACTGAAATAGGAAAAAAAGACAACAATTCTAGGCTGGGCCTCCGGTTAATAGGTTAGTCCCAAAAATAATATAAAAGTGGAAAATAAAGCCCAATATAGTCCAAAACAGTAGATAATATAGCATGGAGCAATCAAAAATTATAGATACGTTGGAGACGTATCAAGCATCCCCAAGCTTAATTCCTGCTCGTCCTCGAGTAGGTAAATGATAAAAAAAGAATTTTTGATGCGGAGTGCTACTTGGCATAATTTCAATGCAAATCTTCTTAATTGTGATATGAATATTCAGATTCGAAAGATTCAAGACAAAAGTTTATATTGACATAAAAATAATAATACTTCAAGCATACTAACAAAGCAATTATGTCTTCTCAAAATAACATGGCCAAAGAAAGTTATCCCTACAAAATCATATAGTCTGGCTATGCTTTATCTTCACCACACAAAGTATTTAAATCATGCACAACCCCGATGACAAGACAAGCAATTGTTTCATACTTTAACTTTTTCAATCTTCACGCAATACATGAGCGTGAGCCATGGATATAGCACTATAGGTGGAATAGAATGGTGGTTGTGGAGATGACAAAAAGGAGAAGATAGTCTCACATCAACTAGGCGTATCATCGGGCTATGGAGATGCCCATCAATAGAGATCAATGTGAGTGAGTAGGGATTGCCATGCAACGGATGCACTAGAGCTATAAGTATATGAAAGCTCAAAAGGAAACTAAGTGGGTGTGCATCTAACTTGCGTGCTCATGAAGACCTAGGGCAATTTGAGGAAGCCCATCATTGGAATATACAAGCCAGGTTCTATAATGTAAAATTCCCACTAGTATATGAAAGTGATAACATGAGAGACTCTCTACTATGAAGATCATGGTGCTACTTTGAAGAACAAGTGTGGTAAAAGGATAGTAGCATTGCCCCTTTTTATTTATTTTATCTTTTTTTGGGGTCCTTCTTTTTTTCTTTGGCCTTTCTCTTTTTTGGGGACAATGCTATATTAAATAATGATCATCACACTTTTATTTATTTACAACTCAGTGATTACAACTCAATTCTAAAACAAAGTATGACTCTATATGGATGCCTCCGGCGGTGTACCGGGATATGCAATGAATCAAGAGTGACAAGTATGAAAAAATTATGAACGGTGGCTTTGCCACAAATACTATGTCAACTACATGATCATGCTAGGCAATATGACAATGATGAATGTGTCATGATGAACTAGATGGTGGAAAGTTGCATGGCAATATATCTTGGAATGGCTATGGAAATGCCATAATAGGTAGGTATGGTGGCTGTTTTGAGGAAGGTATATGGTAGGTGTATGATACCGGCGAAAGGTGCGCAGTGTTAGAGAGGCTAGCAAAGGTGGAAGGGTGAGAGTGTGTATGATCCATGGACTCAACATTAGTCATAAAGAACTCATATACTTATTGCAAAAATCTAGAAGTTATCAAAGCAAAGTATTACGCGCATGCTCCTAGGGGGATAGATTGGTAGGAAAATACCATCGCTCGTCCCCGACTGCCACTCATAAGGAAGACAATCAATAAATAAATCATGCTCCGACTTCATCACATAACAGTAAACCATACGTGCATGCTATGGGAATCACAAACTTTAACACAAGTATTCTTTAAATTCACAACTACTCAACTAGCATGACTTTAATATTATCACCTCCATATCTCAAAACATTTATCATGCTTCAATCTTTTCTTAGTATTCAACACACTCAAAAGGAAGTTTCAGAAATCTTGAATACCAAGCATATTATTATTAAGAAAATTACCATGCTATTAAGGGACTCTCAAAATAATTTAAGTGAAGCATGAGAGATCAATAGTGTCTTTAAAACAAATCCACCACCGTGCTCTAAAAGATCTAAGTGAAGCACATAGAGCAAAACTATAATGCTCAAAAGATATAAGTGAAGCACATAGAGCAAAACTACTTAGCTCAAAAGATATAAGTGAAGCACATAGAGCAAAACTACTTAGCTCAAAAGATATAAGTGAAGCACATAGAGGAAAACTACTTAGCTCAAAAGATATAAGTGAAGCACATAGAGTATTCTATCAAATTTTAATTCGTGTATGGATCTCTCAAAAGGTGTGTACATCAAGGATGCTTATGTCATACTAAGACACAAAGACACAAATAATACAAGACGCTCCAAGCAAATCACATATCATGTTGGTGAATAAAAATATAGCTCCAAGTAAATTACCGATGGAAGTGGACGAAAGAGGGGATGCCTTCTGGGGCATCCCCAAGCTTTGACTTCTTGGTGCCTTGGATTATCTTGGGGGTGCCATGGTCATCCCCAAGCTTAGGCTCTAGCCACTCCTTGTTCCATAATTCATCAAAATAATTCACCCAAAACTTGAAAACTTCACAACACAAAACTTAAAGTAGAAAACTCGTGAGCTCCGTTAGCGAAAGAAAACAAAAGTACACTTCAAGGTACTGTAATGAAATCATTCTTTATTTATATTGGTGTTAAAACTACTGTATTCCAACTTCTCTATGGATTATAAACTATTTTACTAACCATAGATTCATCAAAATAAGCAAACAACACACGAAAAACAGAATCTGTGAAAAACAGAACAGTCTGTAGTAATCTGTAGCTAGCGCAATATATGGAACCCCAAAAATTCTAAAATAAACTGATGGACGTGAGTAATTTATCTATTAATCATATGCAAAAAGAATTAACTAAATATCACTCTTAAAATAAAAATGAAAGCAGTTCTCGTGAGCACTAAAGTTTCTGTTTTTACAGCAAGTTCAACAAGACTTTCCCCAAGTCTTCCCAACGGTTCTACTTGGCACAAACACTAATTAAACACAAAAAACACAACCAAAACAGAGGCTAAATAATTTATTTATTACTAAGCAGGAGCAAAAAGCAAGGAATAAGAATTAAATTGGGTTGCCTCCCAACAAGCGCTATCGTTTAACGCCCCTAGCTAGGCATAAAAGCGAGGATAGATCTAGGTATTGCCGTAGTAATAAGATAGATCGGTGAAACTCATTTCGTATTCTCTCTGTTCGGCAGCAAGTTTCCTTTGAGGCAAGCAAAAGTAATCAAAAGGGCTAAATTTAATAGGACAAAAGTCCCCAAGATCAATTTTAGGAGGTATAGGTTCCTCTTTCGGTCCTTCGTATTGTACAACCAATTCATCATTATAAGCATTCTTTTGACAGAACCTTGTGAGCCTAGACTCAAGAGAGCATCCTAGCTCATTATTTTGAATAGCCAAATCATCATTAAGTTCAGAGATTCTATCAATTAAAATATTGATTGGCACCTTTTTTCTAAGGTTTTCATTAAAAGCAACATAGTCAGGAGATTGAAAGCACATAATTTCTTCTTGGTCGAAGAGGATAGATTCTATGGGAGGACTACCAGCGTCCACCCTATAGTGCACAAAGATTTCTTTGGCTTCTTTTATTATAAATCTGAATTCATGAGCCAAAAATATAGTAGTGGCACGCTTAATAGAGGAATGCTCGATATTAGAAAATTCTAGGAAAACTCTTTGTATAGATGGGTGCATATGCATAAATTGCCTTTCAAGTTCAATGATAAGCATAGCAATAGCGTCCGCAAGACTACTAGTTCTATGGAGAATAGAACCGCCCATAGAGGGCAAAGCACCGACACAAGTAAAGAAATCTTGAATAACTCCTTTTCCAATAATATTACCACTACCGATTTGAAATCTTTTTGTATGATAGGTAGGGGGTTCTTCAGCAGGAGCATCAGAATTTTCCAAGATATTGCTATCGCCCATATTGGCGATAACTTCCCCAATTTCAGACATAACGACAAGCAAGCAAACAAGCACACGAGCAAACAAAAAGGCAAGTGAGAAAGGAGAGGGAGGATAGAGAGAGAGGCGAATAAAACGGCAAGGGTGAAGTGGGGGAGAGGAAAACGAGAGGAAAATGGCAAATAATGTAATGCGAGAGATAGGGATTGTGATGGGTACTTGGTATGTTGACTTTTTGAGTAGACCCCCCGGCAACGGCGCCAGAAATCCTTCTTGCTACGTCTTGAGCTTGCGTTGGTTTTCCCCGAAGAGGAAGGGATGATGCAGCAGAGTAGCGTAAGTATTTCCCTCAGTTTTTGAGAACAAAGGAATCAATCCAGTAGGAGGCCATGCTCAAGTCCCTCGTACCTGCACAAAATGATAGCTACTCGCAACCAACGCGATTAGGGGTTGTCAATCCCTTCACGTTCACTTACGAGAGTGAGATCTGATAGATATAATATCTTTGGTATTTTTGGTACAAAGATGCAAAGTAAAAAGCAAAGCAAGATTAAAGTGATGGAGATTGATATGATGAGAATAGACCCGGGGGCCATAGGTTTCACTAGTGGCTTCTCTCAAGAGCATAAGTATTCTATGGTGGGTGAACAAATTACTGTTGAGCAATTGACAGAATTGAGCATAGTTATGAGAATATCTAGGCATGATCATGTATATAGGCATCACGCCAGTGGGAGTCCTGGATTAGGGGTTCTCCGGACAGCCGGACTATCTCCATTGGCCGGACTGTTAGACTATGAAGATACAAGATTGAAGACTTCATCTCGTGTCCGGATGGGACTCTACTTGGCGTGGAAGGCAAGCTAGGCAATACGGATATGGATATCTCCTTCTTTGTAACTGACCTTGTGTAACCCTAACCCTCTCCGGTGTCTATATAAACCGGAGGGCTTTAGTCCATAGGACGAACAACAATCATACCATAGGCTAGCTTCTAGGGTTTAGCCTCTCTGATCTCATGGTAGATCTACTCTTGTACTACCCATATCATCAATATTAATCAAGTGGGACGTAGGGTTTTACCTCCATCAAGAGGGCCCGAACCTGGGTAAAACATCATGTTCCCTGCCTCCTGTTACCATCCGGCCTAGACGCATAGTTCGGGACCCCCTATCCGAGATCCGCCGGTTTTGACACCGACATTGGTGCTTTCATTGAGAGTTCCTCTGTGTCGTTGCCGTTAGACTTGATGGCTCCTACTATCATCGATAGTGATGCAGTCCGGGGTGAGACTTTTCTCCCCGGACAGATCTTCGTCTTTGGCGGCTTTGCACTGCGGGCCAATTTGCTCGGCCATCTGGAGTAGATTGAAAGTTACGCCCCTGGCGACCAGGTCAAGTTTGGAAGCTTAAACTACACGGCCGATATCCGTGGAGACTTGATCTTCGACGGATTCGAGCCTCTGCCTTGTGCGTCACGCGGTCACAATGAATACGATTTTGCTCTACCATCGGACATCGTTCAAGAGATCGCACTGGCAGCCGCTCCGACCCTCAATTTGGAGCCAGTTGCACCTTCCGCAGACGGGTGGATGGACCCTGCCACGGAGGCCTTACCCTCAGTGGCGATCGAGCCGAAGATCGACCTTACCTTGCACAAGGGCCGTGTTGTTAAACTGTCGGGTCCTTCTCCGGCCACGGACTCCGAACCGCCTGCGCCCGTTCCTATCGAATCCGATTGGGCGCCGATCATGGAGTTTACCTCCGTGGATATTTTTCAGCACTCGCCCTTTGGCGACATACTGAACTCATTAAGGTCTCTCTCCTTGTCAGGAGGATCATGGCCGTACTATGTCCGACAGGACTGGGATGCGGACGACGAAGAAATTCGAGGCCCACCCACCACCCGCTTAGTAGCCACTATCGATGACTTAACCAACATGCTCGACTTCGACTCCGAAGACATCGACGGTATGGAAGACGATGCGGGAGGCGAAGAGGAACCATCGCCCGCAGGGCACTGGACGTCCACCTCATCACATGACATATACATGGTGGACACACCAAAGGAAAACGACGACGAGGAACGGAAGGACGCAACAAAGGGTTGTCCCCTCGAGAAGCAGTCAAAGCGGCGACGTAAGCGCCGCCCCAAATCCCGCCTCGGCAGAAATAACGATCATACAGACCCAGCGTTGGAGCAGGGTGAACCACTGCCGGACCACGACAATATGGAGAATCAAACCGAACAAACCGATTCTGTCAAAGATAATAGTCCGGATGACATAACGCCGGACAGGCACCCGGAGCAACAGAATGCCCGTCAAAGTCTTGTTGCCACCGCTAGGAGTCTAAAAAAGCAGAAGCAAAGGCTCAAGGCTATGCAGGACACACTCCAAATCATATGGAGCAAAGTACTCAACACAGCAGCAAAGTATGGCGGTAATCGCCCCACCAAGAGCTACCCGAAGCGGAAGTTGCTACCTAAATTCGATGAGGAGGCCTTAGACCACCCAAAAATTAAAATGGCCACCTGGACGGATAGACGACCTCACGGCTAACATAGAGCGGCAAGCAATGCCGCACATAAGCCAATACGCGATCCACGCGAGGGCTCGCATCAAAAGGACGGTGCAACCACATCCATCTATGGACCACGCAAGCGCGCCCCAACATACGATGCAACACAACAAACATCCGAACACCACGGCACGCCCAGATACAGGGGCACCGCACACCCCCTATGTTTCACCGATGAGGTGCTGGACCATGAATTTCCAGAGGGATTCAAACCTGTAAACATAGAGGCATACGACGGAACAACAGACCCTGGGGTCTGGATTGAGGACTATATCCTCCACATCCATATGGCTCGAGGAGACGATCTCCACGCCATTAAATACTTACCCCTCAAACTCAAAGGGCCAGCTCAGCACTGGCTTAAAAGCCTCCCCGAGAACTCCATTGGAAGCTGGGAAGAGCTCGAAGACGCTTTTCGGGCAAATTTTCAAGGGACTTATGTCTGACCCCCGGATGCGGACGATTTGAGTCATATAACCCAACAGCCCGGAGAGTCAGCCCGAAAGCTTTGGAACAAGTTTCTTACTAAGAAGAACCAAATATTTGACTATCCGGACGCCGAAGCCTTGGCAGCTTTTAAGCATAGCGTCCACGACGAATGGCTTGCCAGACACCTCGGCCAACAAAAGCCGAGAACAATGGCAGCATTAACAAGCCTCATGACCCGCTTTTGCGCGGGTGAGGACAACTGGCTAGCCAAATGCAGCACCAGCGACCCAAGCACATCCGAAGTTAGAGATGAAAACGGGAAATCATGACGCAACAAAAATAATAAGCGTCGGAATAAAGAAGACATCCCGAAGAGCACGGCGGTAAATGCTGGATTCAGAAGCTCTCGGCCAGGTCAGCAAAAGCCGCCCTCTAAAGGCGCCAGAGATGAACTGTCCAGCCTGAACAAAATTCTGGACCAAGTATGTCAGATCCATAGCACCCCTGGTAAACCCGCTAATCATACCCATAGAGAATGTTGGGTCTTCAAGTAGTTCGGCAATCTCAACACCGTACACAAGGGGGAGGATACACCAAGCGAAGATGAGGATGAGCCTCTCAAGCAAGACACTGGGGAACAAAAGAAGTTTCCAGCAAAAGTCAAAACAGTCAACCTATTACACGTGATCAAGGGAAGCAAAGCGTCCCTCCCAGATAAATATGCCCAAGGGCCTATCACTGCGAAATCCTACCACTGGTCGTCTCAACCGGTCACTTTCGACCATCGTGATTACTCAGCAAGTATCCGGCGGGCAGGATGGGCTGCCCTGGTATTAGACCCAATAATTAACGGATACCACTTTACACGAGTCCTGATGGACGGTGGCAGCAGTTTAAACCTGATATACCAGGATACAATCCGCGAAATGGGGATAGACCCAACGAAAATTTGCCATAGCAACACTACCTTTAAAGGAGTAACGCCAGGCCCAGGGGCTCACTGCACGGGCTCCCTGCTACTAAAGGTTATATTCGGCTTCCCCGATAACTCCCGTAGCGAACATTTAACCTTCCACATTGCTCCGTTCCAAAGCGGTTATCAAGCACTACTTGGACGTGAAGCTTTTGCTCGCTTTAATGCAATACCGCATTACGCTTCCCTCACGCTCAAGATGCCCGGTCCACGTGGCATCATTACAGTGAATGGAAATATTAAGCGATCTCTGCGCGCCGAAGAGAATGCGACTGCCTTGGCAGCCGCACACTAAAAACGGCCTCACCAACTAAAGCATTTGATAGGTCGTTAAGACCACGGACGCGGTTAGACGAGTCCGGCGCTGCTATATGTAATTTGTACCGGATTGATGGCCACACCCCTATTACAAATACAAGGGGCTCAACGCGCGCAGACAAATGATCATTGTGCTACACCCGTCCAGGATACGGCACAACGGAGACACAGGCGCAGACGTGCAGCAGGGACCCGCTCCAAGGATTCTTTTTAGATTAAGACCCTGCGTAAACCTTTTTTTCTGTCTCTTGTTGATACACATCCCTCGAATTCTCAGTACAATTGAGAAGGATGTTGACGTCTTGGCATGTGGCCACGTTAGAATAATGCACGTACCTGGACCCAAGGGGCTTCTTACAAAGGGCACTATTTAGGCCCGGTTTATACCATAAAGACCGAATACCTTAGGGAGTGTTAGGCGTCGCGAGTTTGGCCTTATATGCATCAGCTTCGAATCATTGTCTTTGGTCAAATATTGGGTTTGCCCGGCTCCTATGTTTTGGTGCCTTACGTTCCGCTTTATCGGCTAAGGCAGCACCAGGAGAACTACTGCGATTGTGCCCTGGTTCATCCGGATGAGCACCTCAGTAGAGAAAGCCGAAAAGTGACTGTCATGATATAGCGTGAGACTGGTTAACCACTCGATGACCTATCGGAATGTTAGAATTCCTCCGCCTTAACGAAGGGCCATTTTCCGGCCAGGCATGTACGCACCCCGAGATCAGGAGAGTGCGGAGCCACCAGGTAGCCCCACTGTCAAACTCCTATGGCTAAGTGAAAGTGTTAAAGCATTATAGTCCGGTTGCCTCGTTCACTGTGCTATCACCTCCTTAATAGGACCAAGACGTTGGGTTAAGTGTGAACACGTGTATTTTGCGAGCACCTCCGCATTATATGCATGGGGGTTGAAGCCGACGACTACAATCTTTCAGGTTATATACATATATACATAAACGGCCGCACAGGAGGCATCACATTACTTTCTGACAAAAGTATAAATACAGCCTTACTATATTTCATAAAAACATTGTGTTTACAATGGGAATACATGTCATTCAAACATAATATTCTTTGAGCATTGGGACTCTATCAAACGAGCACCCTCAAGAACCTTTTCAAAATAGTGCTCGGCAGCTACTCGGCCTATGGCCGAACCTTGCGCCGCAACAGTGGTAGCATACATCTCCGCCCAATATGCTTTCACACGGGCAAAGGCCATCCACGAGCCTTCTATGCACGCCGACCTCTTCATCACGTTGATGCGTGGCACCGTGCCAAGGAACTGCTGCACTAAGCTGAAATAGCTGTTCGGCTTTGGCTTCTCCGACCACAAATGATCTACAACAGACCTCATGGCGAGTCCGGACAACCTATTAAGTTCGGCCCATTCGGCTAGCTGATCAGTCAAGGGAAGCGGACGCTCTGGAACATTGAATTGCGACCAGAATAGCTTGTCCACTTCACGATATGATTAATCTTGGAAGTATTCGACCGCATCGACAGCGCTCACCGCCAAGTCCATATATGCGTCTGCCAAACTGCACAGCCGATCCAGAGGGGCATACCGCAGATCTCCGAACTTCCTCCGCAGCAGAAAGGGCTTCCCAGCCGCAATATCCCCGGCTTCGCGCAGCTCCTCCTTCTTCGCCCTCATAGTAGAGCGACTGTCTTTGATCACCATAGTGGCCTTCTCAAGGTCTGCTGCCTTCACTCGGTTCTCTTCTTCAAGGAACTGGCAACGATCGGCAGTGCCTTTTAATTCTACGGCCATCTTGGCCATCCTTCCTTTGCTTTCACAATGGGCGGCCTTCTCGGCTCTTAACTCTTCGGCCGCCTTCAAAGCAGCCGCATTACTAACCCTCGCTTGTTCCTTGGCTCGGGCGAGTTCCGCCCGAAGGGTCTCCACGGTGGCAGCTCCATCTGCAGTCACAACATATTAAAGATACTGGCATCATGATGCTCTTATTATGTGACATTCACCAGAAAACATTACTTACCCTGTGATTCGTCAAGCCGCTTGTTCACAAGCTCGATGTCGGCGTCTGCCGCATCCGGTTGCCGCTTTAATTCGGCAAACTCACTAGTCCAGCTAGCCACCGGAGTTTCCACCACCTGCACATAAAGGCAGTCTGGTTATTGCCTGGGACTATGATCCTCTGTTCGCCGCCGTTCTCGACGACAACCAGAGTCTCAGGGGCTACTAACTACACAGGGCACACCTAACATCTGTGGTACTATCAAATATTATTTCACGTACCTCAAAGCCTGTCAGTAGACTCATAAAGGCTTCATGTAATCCGCTTTCGGCAGACGAAATTCTTTCCATCACCGTACCCATCAGCGTACGGTGTTCTTCTGAGATGGCCGCTCGCCCCAATAGCTCCCTCAGAATGTCCGACCACATACCAGACGGTGCCGGACTCTTTTGTTTGCTCTCTTCAAGAGCCGGACGTTGGGGACTTCGGGTGACTATGGGACTATCTTCTGGCCTCACCGGATCTGGAGAGGCCCTCCGTGACGACACTTCGGGGTCGCCCGCTTCTTGAGCGGAGGAGTCCGGGGGAGGCGTTTCGCTCTCCATCATCTCTGGAAGAAGATCCCTCGAAGACGAGCTTAGCTGAGAAGGGCTAAGACCTGAACTGCATGATATATGCGGCGGTTATTATCTTCAGAGGAAAGGTAGTATACCTTCACTATTAAAGTATTTTTTGGATCACTTACGACTCGTTGGAGGGCTGATCCCCCCGCGGACTTTGTGTGGCAAGAGCACCCCCCGAGGCAGGACCCTCTGTTGGAGACTTCTTCTCTCGTTTGGAGGCCTCGGCTTCCGGATCCTCGGAAGCAGTCCTCTTCCTCCCCTGGTTATCCTCCTTTATGGAGGCGCTCATTCCCTCGGATGGAACTGGTAGCGATGGGGCCCTGCTTACGCCCATATTATTCCCCCCTGTATCTTCCTTCGAGGGCTCCGGGCAAGATGCGAGCTCGAGCATCTTCTCCAATACCGGATTTTCCAAACCCTCAGGGAGGGGGGTCGAACACCGAATTATCTTCGCCTTTGTTAGCTAGTCCTGGTCAAAGAGCGATCTCTCAGAAATAACTTCATGATGAATAAAAGACGGTGTGTTCGGCTAGAGGATCACTTACTTGTTCGACGTCGCGGTTACTGCTCAGGCCCACGTCCTCGGTAGTATCCGGACACTCTATTTGAGGTCCGAAGAATGACTTGTACATCTCCTCGTGTGTCAGGCCGAGGAAACTTTGAATGGCACGCGGTCCTTCTGGGTTGAACTCCCACAAGCGAAGGGGCCGGCATTTGCAGGGCTGGACTCGACGAACCAGCATAACTTGCACTACCACAACCAAATTAAAGTCTCCCTCGAAGATATCTTGAATGCGGCTTTGCAGTATAGGCACATCCTTGGCTGAACCCCAACTCAGTCCTCTGCTAATCCATGACATCAGTTGTGGTGGGGGGCCCAAGCAGAAAGCGGGGGCAGCCACCCACTTGGCACTTCTGGGAGCCGTGATGTAAAACCACTCCCGTTGCCATAATCCGGACACCTCTATAAAGGAACATTTCGGCCACGGAGTTCCTGCCATCTTGCTTATTGACGCACCTCCGCACGCTGCATGTTGCCCCTCGATCATCTTCGGCTTCACTTCAAAGGTCTTGAGCCACAGACGAAAGTGAGGGGTAGTGCGGAGGAAGGCCTCACACACGATAATAAATGTTGAGATGTGGAGAAAGGAGTCCGGAGCTAGATCGTGGAAATCTAGCCCGTAATAGAACATCAAACCACTGACGAAGGGATCCAGAGTGAGGCCTAGGCCTCGGAGGAAGTGGGAGACGAACACGACGTTCTCGTTGGGTTCGGGAGTGGGGACGACCTGCCCTCGAGCAGGCAGCCGATGCGAAACCTCGGCGGTCAGGTATCTGGCCTCCCTCAACTTCTTGATGTCCTCTTCCGTGACGGAGGAGGGCATCCATCGGCCTTGAAGGCTGGATCCGGACATGATTGAGGATCCGGAGCACCTGACCTGGGCTTTGGGTGTTAGAACTCGAGGCGAGTGAGGTGTTCGATTGAGCACGAGAGGGAAAAAGCAAAAACCTTGTCCCTTTATAAAGAGGGTGAATATCAAGCGTCCTCTCCGTAGCCGTTTGGGACTTGCCTATAATCTAGGAGTCCTAGACACGGTTGGGTTACCCACGACCGTATTAATGAGAATCCCGTAATTGGGGGAACACGATCTCTGCTTTGACAAGACGTGTCAAGAAACCGCCTCGCCTTATGTGTGGAGCTGGTTGAAGAAAAACGGTTCGAATAATCATCGGGCCATGACATAACGTCATGCTGCCAAAACAAGTCAGCAAATTAGATTTGCGAAAATACTATTATCTCTACGGTGGTATGTGGAACTTATTTTGCAGGGTCGGACACTATCCTTGTATTCAAATCCTTCCGTGGTGTATTCGGAGGAGGAACCCGCCTTGCAATGCCGAAGACAATATTGCGCGCCGGACTCATCATCATTGAAGCCTGGTTTAGGGGCTACTGTGCTAGTCTTGGATTAGGGGGTCTCCAGACAGCCGAACTATCTCCATTGGCCGGACTGTTAGACTATGAAGATACAAGATTGAAGACTTCGTCTCGTGTCCGGATGGGACTCTACTTGGCTTGGAAGGCTAGCTAGGTAATATGGATATGGATATCTCCTCCTTCGGAACCAACCTTGTGTAACCCTAACGGTTTAGCCTCTTTGATCTCGTGGTAGATCTACTCTTGTACTGCCCATATCATCAATATTAATCAAGCAAGACGTAGGGTTTTACCTCCATCAAGAGGGCCCGAACCTAGGTAAAACATCGTGTTCCCTGCCTCCTGTTACCATCCGGCCTAGACGCACAGTTCGGGACCCCCTACCCGAGATCCGCCGGTTTTGACACTGACAACGTCTGTGACAAGTAGACCGAAACGATTCTGCAGCTACTACTATTACTCCACTCATAGACCGCATCCAGCATGCATCTAGAGTATTAAGTTAAAAATAGAGTAATGCCTTAAGCAAGATGACATGATGTAGAGAGATAAATTCATGCAATATGAAATAAGCCCCATCTTGTTATCCTCGATGGCAACGATGCAATACGTGCCTTGCTGCCCCTTCTGTCACTAGGAAAGAACACCGCAAGATCAAACCCAAAGCTAAGCACTTCTCCCATGGCAAGAACTACCAATCTAGTTGGCCAAACCAAATAGATAATTCGAAGAGACTTGCAAAGATAACCAATCATACATAAAAGAATTTAGAGAAGATTCAAATATTATTCATGGATAGACTTGATCATAAACCCACAATTCATCGATCTCAACAAACACACCGCAAAAAGAAGATTACATCGAATAGATCTCTACAAGAGGGGGGGGAGAACTTTGTATTGAGATCCAAAAAGAGAGAAGAAGCCATCTAGCTACTAACTATGGACCCGAAGGTCTGAGGTAAACTACTCACACTTCATCGGAGAGGCTATGATGATGTAGAAGCCCTCCGTGATGACGGCCCTCTCCGGCGGAGCTCCGGAACAGGCCCCAAGATGGGATCTCGTGGATACAGAAAGATGCGGCGGTGGAATTAGGTTTTTTTTGCTCCTCTTCTGATCATTTGGGGGTACGTAGGTATATATAGGAGGAAGGAGTACGTTGGTGGAGCATCGAGGGGCCCACGAGGCAGGGGGCACGCCCTAGGGGGGCGCCCCCCACCCTCATGACCGCCTCTTTGACTCCTTGGAGTAGGGTCGAAGTCTCCTGAATCACATTCGGTGAGAAAATCACGTTCCCGAAGGTTTTATTCCGTTTGGACTCCGTTTGATATTCCGTTTCTTCGAAACACTGAAATAGGCAACAAAACAACAATTCTGGGCTGGGCCTCCGGTTAATAGGTTAGTCCCAAAAATAATATAAAAGTGGAAAATAAAGCCCAATATAGTCCAAAACAGTAGATAATATAGCATGGAGCAATCAAAAATTATAGATACGTTGGAGACGTATCACATGGTAATTTGCTTTGGCTATAAAATTAGTCCTAATATGATGGGCATCCAAGATGGGTATAATAAAAACTTTCATGTAAAGTGCGTTGAATACTATGAGAAGTTTGATTCTTTATGATTGTTTTGAGATATGAAGATGGTGATATTAGAGTCATGCTAGTTGAGTAGTTGTGAATTTGAGAGATACTTGTGTTAAAGTTTGTGATTCCCGTAGCATGCATGTATAGTGAACCGTTATGTGATGAAGTCGGAGCATGATTTATTTATCGATTGTCTTCCTTATGAGTGGCGGTCGGGACGAGCGATAGTATTTTCCTACCAATCTATTCCCCTAGGAGCATGCACGTAGTACTTTGTTTTGATAACTAATAGATTTTTTCAATGAGTATGTGAGTTCTTTATGACTAATGTTGAGTCCGTGAATTATACACACTCTCACCCTTCCACCATTGCTAGCCTCTCTAGTACCGCGCAACTTTCACCGATACCATAAACCCACCATTTACCTTCCTCAAAACAGCCACCATACCTGCCTATTAGCATTTCCATAGCATTCCGAGATATATTGCCATGCAACTTTCCACCGTTCCGTTTATTATGACACGCTCCATCATTGTCATATTTCCCTGCATGATCATGTAGTTGACATAGTATTTGTGGCAAAGCCATCATTCTTAATTTTTCATACATGCCACTCTTGAATCATTGCACATCCTGGTACACCGCCGGAGGCATTCACATAGAGTCATATTTTGTTCTAAGTATCGAGTTATAATTCTTGAGTTGTAAGTAAATAAAAGTGTGATGGTCATCATTATTAGAGTGTTGTCCGAGTGAGGAAAGGTTGATGGAGACTATGATTCCCCCACAAGTCGGGATGAGACTCCAGACGAGAAAAAGAAGAAAAAAGAGGCCATAAAAAAGGCCCAAATAAAAAAATGAGAGAAACAGAGAGAAGGGACAATGCTACTCTCCTTTTTCCACACTTGTGCTTCAAAGTAGCACCATGATCATCATGATAGAGAGTCTCCTATGTTGTCACTTTCATATACTAGTGGGAATTTTACATTATAGAATTTGGCTTGTATATTTCAATGATGGGCTTCCTCAAAATGCCTTAGGTCTTCGTTGCAAGAGAGTTGGATGCACACCCACTTAGTTTCTTTTTGAGATTTCATACATTTATAGCTCTAGTGCATCCGTTGCATGGAAATCCCTACTCACTCACATTGATATCTATTGATGGGCATCTCCATAGCCCGTTGGTACGCCTAGTTGATGTGAGACTATCTTCTACTTTTTGTCTTCTCCACAACCACCATTCTATTACACCTATAGTGCTATGTCCATGGCTCACGCTCATGTATTGCGTGAAGATTAAAAAAGTATGAGAACATCAAAAGTATGAAACAATTGCTTGGCTTGTCATCGGGGTTGTGCATGATTTAAATATTTTGTGTGATGAAGATAGAGCATAGCCAGATTATATGATTTTGTAGGGATAGCTTTCTTTGGCCATGTTATTTTGAGAAGACATGATTACTTTGTTAGTATGCTTGAAGTATTATTATTTTTATGTCGATATTAAACTTTTGTTTTGAATCTTTCGGGTCTAAAAATTCATGCCACAAGAAAGAAAATTACATTGATAATTATGTTAGGTAGCATTCCACATCAAAAAATCTGTTTTTATCATTTACCTACTCGAGGACGAGCAGGAATTAAGATTGGGGATGCTTGATACGTCTCCAACGTATCTATAATTTTTTATTGTTCCATGCTATTATATTATCTGTTTTGGATGTCTAATGGACTTTAATATGATCTTTTGTATTATTTTTGGGACTAACCTATTAACCGGAGGTCGAGTGCCAGTTTTTGTTTTTTTGCCTATTTTAGAGTTTCGCGGAAAAGGAATACCAAACGGAATCCAAACGGAATGAAACCTTCACGATGATCTTTCTTAGACCGAAAGCAAACCAGAAAACTTGGAGTTGAAGTCTGGAATGCCACGAGGTGGGAGGGCGCGCCCCCACCATCGTGGGAACCTTGTAGCTCCATCGATGTACTTCTTCCGCCTATATATACTCTTACACTCTAGAAACATTGCAGAGAGCCACGAAACCACTTTTCCACCGCTGCAACCTTCTGTACCCGTGAGATCCCATCTTCGGACCTTTTCCAGCGATCTGCCGAAGGGAGAATCGATCATGGAGGGCTTCTACATCAACACCATTGCCTCTCCGATGAAGCGTGAGTAGTTTACCGCAGACCTTCGGGTCCATAGTTATTAGCTAGATGGCTTCTTATCTCTCTTTGATTCTCAATACAAAGTTCTCCTCGATGTTCTTTGAGATCTATTCGATGTACTACTCTATGAATATTGTTTGGTTCTTCTCTGAATTCTTATATGCAAGATTTGATATCTTTGCAAGTATCTTCGTATTATCAGTTTAGTTTGGCCTACTAGATTGATCTTTCTTGCAATGGGAGAAGTGCTCACCTTGGGTTCAATCTTGTGGTGTCCTTTCCCAGTGACAGTAGGGGCAGCAAGGCACGTATTGTATTGTTGCCATCGAGGATAAAAGGATGGGGTTTATATCATATTGCTTGAGTTTATCCCTCTACATCATGTCATCTTGCTTGATGCGTTACTCTGTTCTTGTGAACTTAATACTCTAGACGCATGCTGGATAGCGGTCAATGTGTGGAGTAATAGTAGTAGATGCAGAATCGTTTCGATCTACTTGACACGGGCGTGATGCCTATATTCATTATCATTGCCTTAGATATCTTCATAATTATGCGCTTTTCTATCAATTACTCGACAGTAATTTGTTCACCCATCGTAATACATGCTATCTTCAGAGAATCCACAAGTGAAACCTATGGCCCCCCGGGTCTCTTTGTTATTATATTGCATCTCTTTTATTTACATCGCATCTCATTTACTATTTTGCAATCTTTACTTTCCAATCTATACAACAAAAATACCAAAAATATTTACTTTACTATCTTTATCAGATCTCACTTTTGCGAGTGTCCGTGAAGGGATTGACAACCCCTTTATTGCGTTGGTTGCAAGGTTCTTGATTGTTTGTGCAGGTACTAGGTGACTTGTGTGTTGTCTCCTACTGGATTGATACCTTGGTTCTCAAAAACGGAGGGAAATACTTATGCTACTTTCCTGTATCACCCTTTCCTCTTCAAGGGAAAACCAACGCTTGCTCAAGAGGTAGAAAACATCGATGCCACCAACATTGCCGAGACCCGGACTCGGCTCGAGGAAAACCGCCAGCACCTGTTGGATCTGTCCGAGACGCTTGCGGCCATGTAGCGCCGCCTGGACTCCGGTCAGCTGGAGTGCAACGCCGCCTACGACCTCATGCCCGCCGGGTCACCGATGTGCGGGCCCAGGGCGGTGCAATCGGTCGCGCCTTCGGTGCGATCCCTCCCATCTATGAGACTCCTGTGAAGAATATGCGCGCCGCCTAGGCGACCGCAGTCGGCCTAGATCAGCTCGCAGGCGAAGAGGTGAAGGATCACCTGAAGCGAGTGAATGACCTCCTCAACGCGGCCAAAGTGCAGCAGGACCGCCTCAACCAACTCGCCAAGCCGGCGGGATCCAGCTCCATCCAGACCAGCGATCCCAAGGACCAACAGAACACGACGTCTTCACCACCCGGCGAAGCGCACTCTGGCCACACCCGGACCTGGCGTAACCCCGCCCCGATGACTGTCGGCGGCTTGGGCAACGCGCCGGCCCCGGAAGACCGGCGCCAGCGTGATCCTTCCCTGCAACCCGGACGGCATCCAACTTCGCCCGACCTGGACCCTGTGGCGTGGTCGCCAGCCGTCTGGGCCCGCGCGCCATCGACGACACCGATGCTTGCCACCGCCTCGACCAGCTTGCCCTCTCCCTAGAGTTGGAGGAGAACAATGCCGTCGGGCCGGCGTGCTTCGGCCAGCTTATCCGGGATGAGCCCTTCCACAAAGAGTTCACGCTCCCCCGCGACACCCCCAAGTACAACGGCACTGTCAAGTTGGAGTACTAGCTCATCGACTACACCACCGCCATCGGCATCACGAGCGGCAACCGTCGTCTTTCCGTGCGCTGTGCGCCGCTGATGCTCCAGGGTTCAGCCCGCACGTGGTTGAACAGCCTACCGGCGGACAACATCAACGCGTGGGTCGACTTCGAGCAAGCCTTCGTGTGGAACTTCACCGGGACCTACAAGCGACCCGGTCACCCTAGCCAGCTCGCCATGTGCGTGCAGGGACCGACGGAGACCGGCCACGAGTACCTCGCACGCTGGACCGTCCACGAAGTCCAGGACATCTAGTACTTCGTCAATGGGTGCCGGGATGGCACCCTCCTCAAGCACAAGCTCTTGTGCTCCGAGCCGTCCACCATGGCCGCGCTCATGGTGACGGCGGACAAATACGCCAATGCCGACTCCGCCATGAAGATCCAGGTGGCGCTGGACGAAGTCGGCAAGGCAAAGCCGGTTCCCCATCCCAAGCCAGACGGCGAAAGCAGCCGACAGCAACACAACGAGAAGAACAACAAGCACAAGGTTGACGAGTCGGCTCAGCGCTACGACAACCAGCTCGTCGCGGCCGCCGAATAGGTACCCGCGGCTAAGCCGGCCGCCAAACACCGGCAAACTGGCAAGACGACATGGCAACCCGCCATGAGCTTCGAGGAGATGCTTGACGCTCCCTGCAAGCACCACAGCGGCACGAGGCCATCCACACACATGCTTCGGCAATGGGCTATCACCAAGCGCATCATGTGGGGCGACATCCCGCCCCTCCGGCTCCGGCTCTAGGAGCGGGGCAGCCGCCGGCGTCTACCTCAACCAGAACGCGACCTACGTCATCTTCACCAGCCTCGGAGACGACAAGCGTAGTGAGCGCCTGCTTCGGCAGGAGGTAAACACCGTCGTCCCGACCAAGCCAGAGTACATGCACTGGTCGAAGTGCCCGGTCACCTGGACCCGAGAAGACCACCCGGCCGTCATGCCGAACCCGGGTGGCTACGCCCTCATCCTAAACCCCACCATTGTCTCACCTCGGTGCACATGCAAGTTCTCCCGGGTCCTCATCGACGGCGGCATCAATATCAACATCCTCTATCATGGCACCAAGACCAAGCTCGACCTCGAGGCCAAAGACCAGGAGCCGACTTAGACGATCTTCCACAGCATCGTTCCTGGCCTCTCCTGCTCCCCGATCGACCGGATCTGGCTCGATGTCCTGTTCGGCACCAGTGACCACTTCCGACGCGAGCCGCTCTGGTTCGAGGTGGTGGATCTATCCACCGTGTATCATGCATTGTTGGGCCGGCCCGCACTCGCTAAGTTCATGGCGGTCCCCCACTACGCTTATCTAAAGATGAAGCTGTCGTGTACAAAAGGCCTCATCACTATCACCGGCGATTACCGCAAGCCCCTGGAGTGTGCTCGAGACAGTGCCAAACTAGCCGAGTCGCTGGTCATAGCCGAGGAGTGGCGCTAGCTCGACCGGATCGTCGCCCTGGCCAGCGAGATGTCAGTCATGCCGGTTCCGGCCGAGGAGCTGGCCGACGAGGCCTCGTTCAAGCCCTCCAAGGAGAACAAGAAAGTCAAGCTGAACCCGAAAGACCCCAGCTGTAGCAAGTATGTTGTCGTGGGCACCCGCCTCGACAGCAAATAGGAAGGCGAGCTCGTCGACTACCTCCGTGATCATCGGGATATCTTCGCATGGACCCCAAAGGACATGCCGGGTATCCCAAGGAAGTACGCCGAGCACAAACTCCACGTCCATAAGGACGCCAAGCCTGTCCGCCAACCCCTACGACGTTTCTCTGAGGAGAAGAGAAGAACCATTGGTGAAGAGGTTGCCAAGCTTTTGGTGGCCGGCTTCATCATGCAGGTGTTCCACCCCGAGTGGCTGGCCAACCCAGTCCTCGTCCTGAAGAAAAACAATACCTGGCGCATGTGTATCGACTACACCAGCCTGAACAAGGCCTGCCCCAAGGATCCATTCGCCCTCCCGCGGATCGATCAAGTCATCGACTCCACCGCCGTCTGCGAACTTCTGTGCTTCCTGGATGCTTACTCCGGCTATCAACAGATAAAGCTGGACACGGCCGACGCCGTGAAGACGTCCTTCATCACACCCTTTTGGGTGTATTGCTACATCACCATGTCATTTGGCCTGAGGAACGCTGGCGCCACATTCCAGCGCTGCATGCAAAAATGCCTGCTGCCGCAACTCGGTCGCAACATCCATGTCTACGTGGACGACATCGTGGTGAAGACCAAGCAGCACCTCATGCTCCTTGACGACCTGAAGGAAACTTTTTCCAACCTGCGCGAGTACCGAGTTAAGATCAACCCGGAGAAATGCGTTTTCGGCGTCCCGGCCGGAAAGCTACTCGGCTTCCTTGTCTCGGAGCGCGGTATTGAGTCGAACCCGAAGAAGATCAAGGCCATCGAGCGCATGCGCAAGCCGGCTCGGCTGCACAATGTCCAGAAGTTCACCGGCTGCTTGGCCTCGGTCAGCCGGTTTCTCAGCCGACTGGGCGAGAGGGCCTTGCCCCTGTATCAGCTGATGAAGAAGACAATATCGTTCGAATGGAACAACCAGGCGGACAAAGCCTTCCGGGACCTCAAGGGCATGCTCTCCACCGCACCCAACCTAACCGCACCGGCCGAGAAGGAGCCGTTGTTGCTCTACATTGCCACCACCTCCCGGTCGGTCAGCACGATGATGGTGGTCGAGTGACCGGAGAAGGGCAAGATCCAAGCAGTCCATCTCCCGGTCTACTACCTAAGCGAGGTGCTCTCCGCCTCGAAGAAGAACTACCCGCACTACCATAAGATGTGTTACAACGTGTATTTTACCACCAAGAAGTTGAAGCAGTACTCCAAGAGCATGTTGTTACCGTGGTCAGCACGGCCCCTCTCGGCGAGATCATTGATGTCTACTACACAACCTTCTTCTTGTAGACGTTGTTGGGCCTCCAAGTGAAGAGGTTTGTAGGACAGTAGCAAATTTCCCTCAAGTGGATGACCTAAGGTATATCAATCTGTGGGAGGCGTAGGATGAAGATGGTCTCTCTGAAACAACCCTGCAACCAAATAACAAAGAGTCTCTTATGTCCCCAACACACCCAATACAATGGTAAATTGTATAGGTGCACTAGTTCGGCGAAGAGATGGTGATACAAGTGCAATATGGATGGTAGATATAGTTTTTTTAATCTGAAAATATAAAAACAGCAAGGTAACTAATGATAAAAGTGAGTGAAAACGGTATTGCAATGTGTTGAAACAAGGCCTAGGGTTCATACTTTCACTAGTGCAAGTTCCCTCAACAATAATAACATAATTGGATCATATAACTACCCCTCAGCATGCAAGAAAGAGTCACTCCAAAGTCACTAATAGCGGAGAACAAACGAAGAGATTATTGTAGGCTATGAAACCACCTCAAAGTTATCCTTTCTTATCGATCTATTCAAGAGTCCGTAGTAAAATAACACAAAGCTATTCTTTCCGTTCAATCTATCCTAGAGTTCGCACTAGAATAACACCTTAAGACGCAAATCAACCAAAACCCTAATGTCACCTAGATACTCCAATGTCACCTCAGGTATCCGTGGGTACGATTATACGATATGCATCACACAATCTCAGATTCATCTATTCAACCAATACAAAGAATTTCAAAGAGTGCCCCAAAGTTTCTACCGGAGAGTCAAGATGAAAACGTGTGCCAACCCCTATGCATAAGTTCACGAGGTCACGGAACTCACAAGTTGATCACCAAAACATACATCAAGTGGATCACGTGATATCCCATTGTCACCACAGATAAGCACATGCAAGACATACATCAAGTGTTCTCAAATCCTTAAAGACTCAATCCGATAAGATAACTTCAAAGGGAAAACTCAATTCATCACAAGAGAGTAGAGGGAGAGAAACATCATAAGATCCAACTATAATCGCAAAGCTCGCGATACACCAAGATCGTGCGAATCAAGAACACGAGAGAGAGAGAGAGAGAGAGAGAGAGAGAGATCAAACACATAGCTACTGGTACATACCCTCAGCCCCGAGGGTTAACTACTCCCTCCTCGTCATGGAGAGCGTCGGGATGATGAAGATGGCCATCGGAGAGGGATTCCCCCTCCGGCAGGGTGCCGGAACAGGGTCCCGATTGGTTTTTGGTGGCTACAGAGGCTTGCGGCGGCGGAACTCCCGATCTAGGTTTCTTTCCGGAAGTTTGGGGTTATATAAGAGGTGTTGGAGTCGGGAACAAGTCAGGGGGGTCCCCGAGGCGGCCACAAGGTAGGGGGCGCGCCCAGGGGGTAGGGCGCACCCCCCACCCTCGTGGTGGCCTCGGGACTCTTCTGGCCCATCTCTGGTACTCCATGGGCTTCTTCTGGTCCAAAAATGATCTCCGTGAAATTTCAGGTCAATTGGACTCCGTTTGGTTTTCCTTTTCAGCGATACTCAAAAATAAGGAAAAAACAGAAACTGGCATTGGGCTCTAGGTTAATAGGTTAGTCCCAAAAATCATATAAAATAGCATATAAATGCATATAGAACATCCAAGGTTGATAATATAATAGCATGGAACAATCAAAAATTATAGATGCATTGGAGACGTATCAGGCATCCCCAAGCTTAATTCCTGCTTGTCCTCGAGTAAGTAAATGATAAAAACATGATTTTTGATGTGGAATGCTACCTAACATATTTATCAATGTAATCCTCTTTATTGTGGCAAGAATATTCAGATCCATAAGATTCAAGATAAAAGTTTAATATTGACATAAAAATAATAATACTTCTAGCATACTAACTAAGCAGTCATGTCTTCTCAAAATAACATGGCCAAAGAAAGCTTATCCCTACAAAATCATATAGTTTGGCTATGCTTCATTTTCGTCACACAAAAATGCTCCCATCATGCACAACCCCGATGACAAGCCAATCAATTGTTTCATACTTTAGTAATCTCAAACTTTTTTCAACTTTCACGCAATACATGAGCGTGAGCCATGGACACATCACTATGGGAGGAATAGAATATAATGATGGGGGTTGTGTGGAGAAGACAAAAAAGGAGAAAGTCTCACATTGACGCGGCTAATCAATGGGCTATGGAGATGCCCATCAGCTGATGATAATGCGAGGAGTAGGGGTTGCCATGCAACGGATGCACTAGAGCTATAAATGTATGAAAGCTCAACAAAAGAAACTAAGTGGGTGTGCATCCAACTTGCTTGCTCACGAAGACCTAGGGCATTTGAGGAAGCCCATTGTTGGAATATACAAGCCAAGTTCTATAATGAAAATTTCCCACTTAGTATATGAAAGTGACAACATAAGAGACTCTCCATCATGAAGATCATGGTGCTACTTTGAAGCACAAGTGTGGTAAAAGGATAGTAGCATTGTCCCTTTTATTTCTTTTTTTATTTGGCCTTTCTTTTTTCCTTTTCCCCCTTTTTGGCCTCTTTTGGGACAATGCTCTATTAATGATGATCATCACACTTCTATTTATTTACAACTCAAAGATTACAACTCTATATTAGAACAAAGTATGACTCTATATGAATGCCTCTGGCGGTGTACCGGGATGGGCAATGAATCAAGAGTGACATGTATGATAACTTATGCATGGTGGCTTTGCCACAAATACGATGTCAACTACATGATCATGCAAGGCAATATGACAATCATGATGTGTGTCATGATGAACGGAACGGTGGAAAGTTGCATGGCAATATATCTTGGAATGGCTATGGAAATGCCATAATAGGTAGGTATGGTGGCTGTTTTAAAGAATATATAAGGAGGTTTATGTGTGACAGAGTGTATCATATCACGAGGTTTGGATGCATCGGCGAAGTTTGCACCAACTCTCAAGGTGAGAAAGGGCAATGCACGGTACCAAAGAGGCTAGCAGTGATGGAAAGGTGAGAGTGCGTATAATCCATGGACTCAACATTAGTCATATAAACTCACATGCTTATTGCAAAAATCTACAAGTCATCAAAAACCAAGCATTACGCGCATGCTCCTAGGGGGATAGATTGGTAGGAAAAGACCATCGCTCGTCCCCGACCACCACTCATAAGGAAGGCAATCAAAGAACACCTCATGCTTCAAATTTGTCACACAACGGTTACCATACGTGCATGCTACGGGACTTGCAAACCTCAACACAAATATTTCTCAGTTTCACAATTACTCAACTAGCACGACTCTAATATTACCATGTTCATATCTCAAAACAATCATCAAGTATCAAACTTCTCATAGTATTCAATGCACTCTATATTAAAGTTTTTATTCTACCCATCTTGAATGCCCATCATATTAGGACTAGTTTCATAACCAAAGAAAACAACCATGCTGTTATAAATACTCTCAAAATAATATAAGTGAAGCACGAGAGTTCATCTATTTCTCCAAAATAAAACTACCTCCGTGCTCTAAAAGATATAAGTGAAGCACTAGAGCAAATGACAAACTACTCCGAAAGATATAAGTGAAGATCAATGAGTAGTCGAATAATTATGTAACTATGTGAAGACTCTCTAACATTTAAGAATTTCAGATCTTGGTATTTTATTCAAACATCAAGTAAAGCAAAAGAAAATAAAATGACGCTCCAAGCAAAACACATATCATGTGGTGAATAAAAATATAGCTCCAAGTAAAGTTACCGATGAATGAAGACGAAAGAGGGCATGTCATCCGGGGCATCCCCAAGCTTAGGCTCTTGGTTGTCCTTGAATATTACCTTGGGGTTCCTTGGGTATCCCCAAACTTAGGCTCTTGCCACTCCTTATTCCATAGTCTATTGAATCTTTACCCAAAACTTGAAAACTTCAGGACACAAAACTTAACAGAAAACTTGTAAGCTCCGTTAGTATAAGAAAATAAATCACCACTTAGGTACTATTGTTAACTCATTCTAAATTCATATTGGTGTAATATCTACTGTATTCCAACTTCTATATGGTTCATACCCTCCGATACTACTCATAGATTCATCAAAATAAGCAAACAACACATAGAAGACAGAATCTGTCAAAAACAGAACAGTCTGTAGCAATCTGGAGGTTTCGAATACTTCGGTCACTCCAAAAATTCTTAAATAAATTGGTGGACATGAGGAATTTGTCTATTAATCCTCTTCAAAAATAATCAACCTACATTCACTCTCCAGTAAAACATGGAAGCTAATCTCGTGAGCGCAAAAGTTTCTGTTTTTTACAGCAAGATCGCAAAGACTTCACCCAAGTCTTCCCAAAGGTTCTACTTGGCACAAACACTAATTAAAACATAAAACCACATCTAAACAGAGGCTAGATGAATTATTTATTACTAAACAGGAACAAAAAGTAAAGAACAAAAATAAAATTGGGTTGCCTCCCAACAAGCGCTATCCTTTAACGCCCCTAGCTAGGCATGATGATTTCAATGATGCTCACATAAAAGATAAGAATTGAAACATAAAGAGAGCATCATGAAGAATATGACTAGCACATTTAAGTCTAATCCACTTCCTATGCATAGGGATCTTGTGAGCAAACAATTTATGGGAACAATAATCAATTAGCATAGGAAAGCAAAACAAGCATACCTTCAAGATCTTAAGTGCATAGAGAGGAAACTTGATATTATTGCAATTCCTACAAGCATATATTCCTCCCTCATAATAATTACATGTAGGACCATAAGAAAATTTAACAATATATCTATCACAAAACATATTCTTAACACGATCCACATGTATGCAAAGTTGACACTCTTCCAAAATAGTGGGACTTACATTAACTAAAGCCATGACCTCTCCAAACCCACTTTCATAATCATCACAATAGGATTCAACACCATCCAAAATAGGGGGATCATTATTTCCTAAAGTTGGCACTCTTCCAAACCCACTTTCATCAATATAATCATCATAAATAGGAGGCATGTTATCATCAAAATAAATTTGCTCATCAAAACTTGGGGGACAAAAAATATCATCTTCATCAAACATAGCATCCCCAAGCTTGTGGCTTTGCATATCATTAGGATCATGGATATTCAAAGAATTCATACTAACAACATTGCAATCATGCTCATCATCATCCAAAGATTTAATGCCAAACATTCTAATGCATTCTTCTTCTAACAATTTGGCACAATTATCGGAATCCTTATTTTCATGAAAGACATTAAAAATATGAAGCATATGAGGTATCCTCAGTTCCATTTTTTTTATAATTTTCTTTTATAGACTAAACTAGTGATAAAACAAGAAACAAAAAGATTCGATTACAAGATCGAAATATATACCATCAAGCGCTAACCTCCCCGACAATGGCGCCAGAAAAGAGCTTGATGTCTACTACACAACCTTCTTCTTGTAGACATTGTTGGGCCTCCAAGTGCAGAGGTTTGTAGGACAGTAGAAAATTTCCCTCAAGTATATGACCTAAGGTTTATCAATTCGTGGGAGGCATAGGATGAAGATGGTCTCTCTCAAACAACCCTGCAACCAAATAACAAAGAGTCTCTTGTGTCCCCAACACACCCAATACAATGGTAAACTGTATAGGTGCACAAGTTCGGCAAAGAGATGGTGATACAAGTGCAATATGGATGGTAGATATAGGTTTTTGTAATCTGAAAATATAAAAACAGCAAGGTAACTAATGATAAAAGTGAGTGAAAACGGTATTGCAATGTGTTGAAACAAGTCCTAGGGTTCATACTTTCACTAGTGCAAGTTCTCTCAACAATAATAACATAATTGGATCATATAGCTATCCCTCAACATGCAACAAAGAGTCATTCCAAAGTCACTGATAGCGGAGACAAACGAAGAGATTATTGTAGGGTACGAAACCACCTCAAAGTTATCCTTTCTGATCGATCTATTCAAGAGTCCGTAGTAAGATAACACAAAGCTATTCTTTCCGTTCAATCTATCCTAGAGTTCATACTAGAATAACACCTTAAGACGCAAATCAACCAAAACCCTAATAACACCTAGATACTCCAATGTCACCTCAAGTATCCGTGGGTATGATTATACGATATGCATCACACAATCTCAGATTCATCTATTCAACCAACACAAAGAACTTCAAAGAGTGCCCCAAAGTTTCTACCAAAGAGTCAAGACGAAAATGTGTGCCAACCCATATGCATAAGTTCACGAGGTCATGGAACTCGGAAGTTGATTACCAAAACATACATCAAGTGGATCACGTGATATCCCATTGTCACCACAGATAAGCACATGCAAGACATACATCAAGTGTTCTCAAATCCTTAAAGACCCAATCCGATAAGATAACTTCAAAGGTAAAACTCAATTCATCACAAGAGAGTAGAGGGAGAGAAACATCATAAGATCCAACTATAATAGCAAAGCTCGCGATACATCAAGATCATGCGAATCAAGAACACGAGAGAGAGAGAGAGATCAAACACATAGCTACTGGTACATACCCTCAGCCCCGAGGGTGAACTACTCCCTCCTCGTCATGGAGAGCACCGGGATGATGAAGATGGCCACTGGAGAGGGATTCCCCCACCGGCAGGGTGCCAGAACAGGGTCTCGATTGGTTTTTGGTGGCTACAGAGGCTTGCGGCAGCGGAACTCCCGATCTAGGTTTCTTTCTGGAAGTTTGGGGTTATATAAGAGGTGTTGGAGTCGGGAACAAGTCAGGGGGGTCCCCGAGGCGGCCACGAGGTAGGGGGCCGCGCCCCCACTGATGTCTACTACACAACCTTCTTCTTGTAGACGTTGTTGGGCCTCCAAGTGCAGAGGTTTGTAGGACAGTAGCAAATTTCCCTCAAGTGGATGATCTAAGGTTTATCAATCCGTGGGAGGCGTAGAATGAAGATGGTCTCTCTCTAGCAACCCTGCAACCAAATAACAAAGAGTCTCTTGTGTCCCCAACACACCCAATACAATGGTAAATTGTATAGGTGCACTAGTTCGGCAAAGAGATGTTGATACAAGTGCAATATGGATACTAGATAATGGTTTTGTAATCTGAAAATATAAAAACAGCAAGGTAGCAAGTGGTAAAAGTGAGCACAAACGGTATTGTAATGCTAGGAAACAAGGCCTAGGGTTCATACTTTCACTAGTGCAAGTTCTCTCAACAATAATAACATAATTGTATCATATAACTATCCCTCAACATGCAACAAAGAGTCACTCCAAAGTCACTAATAGCGGAGAACAAACGAAGAGATTATTGTAGGGTACGAAACCACCTCAAAGTTATTCTTTCCGATCAATCTATTGGGCTATTCTTGTAAGTGCCACGAACAGCCCTAGAGTTCGTAGTAAAATAAAACCTTAAGACGCAAATCAACCAAAACCCTAATGTCACCTCAAGTATCCGTGGGTATGTGTTGGTGTACAAAAGTAGGGGCTCTCCTTTTGACCCCTTTACTTGTGCATGGGTAGTCAGAGCCGTGCCCGCGACCACACTTAACATGGCAGAGGTGGGAAGCCGAAGGGAAACCGAAGCATTAGATGACCAAAGCAACACCAAGGTCCAAGGCACAAAGAGAGAAAGAGGGCGAGGTGGACTTCCCCGGCAAGACCCTTGTCGGGGTGGCTTCCACAGCCTCGGCAAGATCCTTGCCGGGGCAACTTGCCTAACGCCTGCAGAGCATGCCACCCTTGAGCCCAAGGGATTCCAACACCATGTTGGAACCAAGGCTCGGGAGGCACTTCCATGGCGGCATGCAGATCTTTGTAGAGATCTTAGATACGCAAGATCAGATGAGGACCAGAAGACGACGACCCCCGGCGAGATCCTTGTCGGGGACGACCACGACACCACGGTAAGACCCTTGCCGGGGGCCCGGCAAGACCCTCGCCGAGGACACCAACAGGGCCGCAGCCAGGCCCACGTCTGCCAAGACTACACCGTCGTCCTCAAGCAGCTGCAAGCTCAACCAGCTGGGCAAGCACCTGCGTGGAGACGAGCGGCCTCTACACCGACTCAGCAAGCACCTGCGTGGTGACATGCAGATCTTCGTGAAAAATCCACCACCGCGCCAACCCAGCAGCCACCAACGTAGCTCCACGATGCCTCGTCAGCTCGGACGCGTGTCGAAGCTAGGTGTGGCAGCGACAGCTGGGACATGCTTCCTTGTCGTCCCCGATAAAGTGAGAGGAGCACGTCGGCAGCGCATTAAATGTGTTTGTCTGACGGGGCCATAGGATAGACTCACCTACTGTAGACCTTTCCACCTCCTGTGTGCCACTGTGGCAACCCCTTTTCACCTATAAAAGGAGGCCCGAGGCGTCCAGGAGGGGGATTCGCATCTTTTGGGCAAAGTTGCACCCCGTAGCTAGCTCAAGAACACAAAAACACTCAAATACATCCACCAAAGCAGGACTAGGGTATTATGCATCTTTGCGGCCCAAACCTGGGTAAACAATCCATGTGCTTCCTGTCAGACCCGCTCTTTGCACAACCCCGTGCCCGCCGACCGTAGAAGGAATCCCAGTGATCCCATATGTGTCGATTTCCCCCGACATCTTTGGCGCGCCAGGTAGGGGCGCAGTTGTGAAAATCTGGTCTAATAGTCACCCTAGCAGTTCTTCATCGTCATGGATCCCAAGAAGAAGGCAGTCACAGTGATCAGTTTGTTGGGAGCTGGACGACCCATACCGGTGCGGGTGAGCAGCGGACCAGTCACGGACAAAACCCGAGGCGCGGCCCGCGAGCACGAACATCGCTCTGGCAGCCAGAGCCTAGCGAGCGACGTTGTTCGCGCGCGAGACGACGAGCCACACGCCACCAAATCCAAAGACGGATCCGGGCCCCTTGCAGGCGGTGCAGGGCCCCCCAAGGGCAGCACTGTGCCACCTATGGGCAGCGCAACGACCTCCAAGTCACTTACGTCGGCGCCCACGACGCGCTCTTCTCAGGATGCGTGCAATGAGCAGGGCCACCATGCTGGGGACCCTGGGCGCCGTCGTGGGAAGAGTCCCGTGCATCACTCGCGGGATGGAGGAAGCCAGCATGCCCGCCGAAGTGCTGGCGAAAATGGCACACAGCCGCTGGGCCATGATAGAGCTCCTTCTAACAGGTTAGAAGTCGAAGCGCGCCACGGTCCACGCAGCTTTTGCCGCCACCCATGCCAGTAGAAGCTTTGGCTAGCGCACAACTGGTCCTCGACTTCCCTCCTGCTGCGGAAAAGCTTAACGAGTGGAGAGCCACCATCCGGAGCCTCGTCGGCGTCGCTAACAAAGACGAGCCATGGCCAGCAAGGCCCTCAGGACGGCGCTCTGTCGAACCATCGCACACTAGCGGGGGGGAGCGGAGGTGCCGCGGCCACAGTGCACTCTCCTCCTCCACGCCAGCCGCCGCGGGTGTTGATCCGTCGTGATGATGTTTGTGATAACATTTCCATAGCGTCATCCGATCCACGGACCCACCACAACCAGCACCAAGTTCTTCGGGCCCACTACCCTCCAGGATGCAATGGCACTAGTAACCAAGTGTGAAGCGTGTCAATTCCATTCAAAGAAGCTTCATCACCTAGCTCAAGCCCTTCAAACAATTCCCCTCTCCTGGCCATTCTCGATCTGGGGGCTCGATATACTGGGCCTTTCCCCCGCGCTGTCGGGGGCTTTGAGTACTTGTACGTCGCAATCGACAAGTTCACAAAGTGGCCGGAGATGGAGGCAATGAGAAAGGTGATAACACAATCAGCCGTCAAGTTCTTCAAGGGGCTAGTCTGTCATTTTGGTGTGCCCAACAGGGTCATCACCGACAACGACACGCAGTTCACAAGCCACACCTTCATGTAGTACATCCAAGACCTCGGCAGCAAGGTCTGTTTCGCTTCCGTGGCACACCCACGGAGCAACGACCAAGCGGAGAGGGCAAATGCTGAAGTACTGCGAGGCCTGAGAACAAAGACTTTTGACAAGCTGCACAAGAGCGGAAGGCGCTGGATTGATGAGTTGCTGGCGGTTCTTTGGTCGATCAGAACAACGCCAAATCGAGCCACCGGCCAGACACCCTATGCCCTGGTATATGGGGCAGAAGCAGTTCTCCCCATGGAACTCACATACGGGTCACCTCGAGTGCTCGCTTATGACGAGCTTAAGCAAGAGAAATTGCGGCAAGATGACGCAATGCTCCTTGAGGAAGATCGTCTTCGAGCGGCTGTGAGAGCAGCACGCTACTAGCAAGCCTTGTGCCGCTACCATAGCCGCAGGTTTCATGCCTAGAACTTTGAGGAAGGCGACCTTGTTCTTCGGCGCATTCAATCGGCCAAGAATTCCAACAAGTTGACGCCGAAGTGGGAAGGCCCTTATCAGGTAATACGAGTGACCAGGCCCGGCGCAGTCCGCCTGGAGACCGAAGATGCTGTTCCAGCGAGTAACTCCTGGAACATTGAACATCTTCTCAAGTTTTACCCATAAGGCGCGGTTGCCGGGCCTCCCGACAAACCACCTTTTGTACAAGCCTTGCTGACAAGGCATGTAACCCTTTGTACAAAGCCAGGCGCAGACCCTGAGCATAAATAAATGAAGCTCTGGTGCCCTAAGTTTTAGCATGCATGCTAGGTTAAGTCTCTCCCTCGGTTAGGGTTGATAGTGCTTAGCAGCGACTAACCCCTAGCATAGAGGTCGAGTGTGCGTTCCTCCGTTCCTTTCCATCCTCTTCGGTTCGCAGGCTACTTGGACGTTTTTGCTGAGCTGTTTGGAAGAAAGATAACGAGTCGGCGCTCCAGCCTCGGCAAGCCAAGGTTGCCGGGGGCTGCAGATACAAGAACCCAACCGCGGTGAGCCAAGGCTGCTGGGGGCTGCAGATTCAGATAAGTCTTTCATCCTCTGTTGTGTATTTTTGTATGAAGATTGGGGAGTATGAAACCTCATTTTGCCCCTTGACCACCGTGCTCCCCCTTTTTTCCGTGTACCCAAGTCCCTGGGTCCGAACCAGGTCGTAGCCGCGGCGGCGAGGAAATGAACAAGGGGCCTAACTCTACTTCACCTGCCTCCGCCAAGAGCGTGAGGATGGTCGGCTGAAGCAAGAGGACGACAAGGCATGTTACTGAGCGTCAGTATTTATCTTAAAAATAACAAGGATTCATTCCTTGGCATGAGCCTCACTCACGCACAAAGAACCCGGTAGGCACCCCTTTTCATTAAAAACGTCCCATATAGGTATAGTTCATACGGGATAAAAACATGAGCAAGGGGATTACAAATTTTAAATCTAACAAGTACCCATAGGCTTACAAACTAAACAGAGATAAGGTTCCCGTAATCCCTTTCTTGTCCCTCTCCTCAAAAGGTGGAACAAGATAGCAGGAGGGAAAAAAGAGCACCTAGGCGAGGTGTGAGGAGCAGAAGGCACCAAGAGAACGTCCCGGTGCCGGGAGGGGAACTGGAAGATGAGGCAGCGGGCCAGCAATACGCGACGAAGGCGTCGGTGCCCGCGTACTCCGACTTGACAGCCGCCACCCGCCTTCTTCGCCTTCTCCAACCCTCCTACACCAGCCACCCAAGGAGGCGATGAGGGACGCGCCGATGGAGAGCTTGACGAGGAAGGCCCTCGGCAGGCCACACGATGTAGGGAGGGGCGACGCGGTCAGTCGGAGATGAGGTCGACGTGACCTCGCTCGACGCTCTCATCATCGCTGTCGCTACCCTCCTCATCACTCCCGCTTGAAGAGGAATCTTCATCATCGGAGGAGCTCTCCACGCAGCACTTCAGGCGAGTTCCAAGATCTCCAAAGACCTTGACGGAGAGCAGGTCACCCTCCATTAACTTGAAGTAGAGGACAAGCCCCACCGTCAGGCTGTGGACACGAGTGAACATCTTCCATCCGCGACGGAGGTACATGACGTGAGGAGCGGGGAAGTCGACGTCGACCCGCGTGCCGCCGTTCCCACAACCCCTCATGTGCAACCTGAGGGTCTGGGTTGGATCGAGCTCCATCTCCCGAGAAAATGGGGTAGGGAGACGGAGGCAGTGATGCGGTGGCCGGCGCAGCCTAATGAAGAACTCGCGGGGCCGATCCCCGATGTGGCCCTCCATCGGGGGAGGCATCACTAGTGGAGGCAAGGCCGGTGCGCCGCCCCGTCCCCCTCTCCCCCAAGCACCACGGCGACCTCGGCCTCGCCCCCTCCCCCTTCCTCTCGTGGCCGACTCCGCCACACGAGCTCTTGGGAAGGAGGGACGCGCTGTCGAGCAGCGACCCTCGCCGCCACCGTTTAAGGGTCGACGCCTTCTCTAGCCATGGCAGATGGAAGAAAGGAGCCAAAGTGAATGGAGACGGATGATGAAAGGATGTGGGATGCCATCCCCCTCCCCCTTCTTATAAAGGTGCGGGATCGGGGCTTGGCCGCCCCACTCGGCCAATCCGGCCATCGGGGGCGCAGGGGATCAGGACCGACCCGCTGCCCCAATCAGCGACGGCCCGGTTTCTTGCCTCCACCACCTGCCACCTGCATGGGGGACACGTGGCAAGCAAGCAGAATCGAAGGGATGGGTGGGGCGACCGTTCCCCACCCCGTGATCGTGGGGTACTGTAGCCTTAAAGACCACGACCCAAGTCCGCCCAAGTAAATGAGCCGCGCCTCTGCGCCTCCCTCTTTTTATGGGGAAGGCGCGAGCCGCCTCTTTACCATGATGTGATGCATGCGTGCGGGAACCGCCCCACACATGAACCCCACGTCACGCATGACCCTCCACGTCGCACGTTCGACGCAGGTCGTGGGGAAGCGCATCGGACGAGAAGTTACTGCAGTAAAATCCGCCCCACCTGCCCGCGCACCATTCTGGGCCTAGCCCAACAACGCGGCGCGCTTATGTGTGGCCCAGGCCCGGGGGCTCCTGTCGGTGTACAAAAGTAGGGGCTCTCTTTTTGACCCCTTTACTTGTGCACGGGCAGTCATAGCTGCGCCCGCGGCCACACTTAACAAGGAAGAGGAGGGAAGCCGGAGGGAAAATGAAGCATAAGACAACCAAAGCAACGCCAAGCCCAAGGCGCAAAGAGAGCAAGAGGGCGAGGTCGACTTTCCTGGCAAGACCCTTGCCGGGGTGGCTTCCGCAGCCTCGGCAAGATCCTTGCCGGGGCAACTTGCCTGACGCTAGCAGAGCACACCATCCTTGAGCCCAAGGGATTCCAACACCATGTTGGAACCAAGGCTCAGGAGGCACTTCCATGGCGGCATGCAGATATTTGTAGAGATCTTAGATACGCAAGATCAAATGAGGACCAGAAGAGACGACCCCCGGCGAGATCCTTGCCGGGGACGACCACGACGCCACGGCAAGACCCTTGCTGGGGGCCCGGCAAGACCCTTGTCGAGGACACCAGCAGGGCCGCAGCCAGGCCCACGTCTGCCAAGACTACACCGCCATCCTCAAGCAGCTGCCAGCTCAACCAGCTGGGCAAGCACCTGCGTGGTGACGAGCGGCCTCTACACCGACTCAGCAAGCACCTGCGTGGTGACATGCAGATCTTCGTGAAAGCTACACCACCGTGCCAGCCAAGCAGCCAGCCAACATGGCGCCACGACGCCTCGTCAGCTCGGACGCGTGTGGAAGCCAGGCATGGCGGCGATAGCTGGGACGTGCTTCCTTGCCGTCCCCGACAAAGTGAGAGGGGCACATCGACAGCGCATTAAATGCGTTTGTCCGACAAGGCGGAGGATAGACTCACCTACTGTAGACCTTTCCACCTCCTGTGTGCCATTGTGGCAACCCCTTTTCACCTATAAAAGGAGGCCTGAGGCGTCCAGGAGGGGGATTCGGATCTTTTGGGCAAAGTTGCACCCCGTAGCTAGCTCAAGAACACAAAAACACTCAAATACATCCACCAAAGCAGGACTAGGGTGTTACACATCTTTGCGGCCCGAACCTGGGTAAACGATCCGTGTTCTTCCTGTCAGACCCGCTCTTTCCACAACCCCGCGCCCGCCAACCATAGAAGGGATCCCAATGATCCCATAGGTGTCGATTTCAACCGACAGTATGATTATACGATATGCATCACACAATCTTAGATTCATCTATTCAACCAACGCAAAGAACTTCAAAGAGTGCGCCAAAGTTTCTACCGGAGAGTCAAGACGAAAACGTGTGCCAACCCCTATGCATATTTTCACGAGGTCACAGAACTCGCAAGTTGATCACCAAAACATACATCAAGTGCATCACGTGATACCCCATTGTCACCACAGATAAGCACATGCAAGACATACCTCAAGTGTTCTCAAATCCTTAAAGACTCAATTCGATAAGATAACTTCAAAGGGAAAACTCAATTCATCACAAGAGATTAGAGGGGGAGAAACATCATAAGATCCAAATATAATAGCAAAGCTCACGATACATCAAGATCGTGCCGACTCAAGAACACGAGAGAGAGAGAGAGAGAGAGAGATCAAACCCATAGCTACTGGTACATACCCTCAGCCCTGAGGGAGAACTACTCCCTCCTCGTCATGGAGAGCGCCGGGATGATGAAGATGGCCACCGAAGAGGGATTCCCTCCTCTGGCAGGGTGCCGAAACGGGTCTAGATTGGTTATCGGTGGCTACGAAGGCTTCTGGCGGTGGAACTCCCGATCTAGGTTATTTTCTGAAGGTTTCTGTATTTATAGGAATTTTTGGCGTCGGTATGACGTCAAGAAGGTGCCCAAGTCATCCACGAGGCAGGCCCGCGCGCCCGGGGGGAAGTGCGCGCGCCCCCACCCTCGTGGATGGCCCGGGACTCTTCTGGCCCAACTCTTTTACTCCGGGGTCTTCTTTTGGTCCATAAAAGATCATCAAAAATTGGAACGCCAATTGGACTCCGTTTGGTATTCCTTTTCTGCAAAACTCAAAAACAAGGAAAAAATAGAAACTGGCACTGGGCTCTAGGTTAATAGGTTAGTCCCAAAAATCATATAAAATAGCATATAAATGCATATAAAACATCCAAGGTTGATAATATAATAGCATGGAACAATAAAAAATTATAGATATGTTGGAGACGTATCACCCACCCTCGTGGTGGCCTCGGGACTCTTCTGGCCCATCTCTGGTACTCCGTGGGCTTCTTCTGGTCCAAAAATGATCTTCGTGAAATTTCAGGTCAATTGGACTCCGTTTGGTTTTCCTTTTCTGCGATACTCAAAAACAAGGAAAAAATAGAAACTGGCACTGGGCTCTAGGTTAATAGGTTAGTCCCAAAAATCATATAAAATAGTATATAAATGCATATAAAACATCCAAGGTTGGTAATATAATAGCATGGAACAATCAAAAATTATAGATACGTTGGAGACGTATCAATCATTGGCTGTCGGGTTGCCAAGTGGGCGCTCGAGCTAGCCAGCCACACCATCCTCTACAAACCGCGCACCACGATCAAGTCCCAAGCACTGGCCAACTTCCTCGTCGACTGGACCGAGACCCAGTACCTGCCACCGCTGCCGGATTCAACGCACTGGCGCATGCACTCGACGGCTCCAAGATGCGCCTCGGCCTGGGGGCCGGCATCATGTTGTCTTCCCGGAAGGGCGACCGGCTTCGGTACGCGCTCTAGATCCACTTTGTCGCCTCCAACAATGTCGCCTAGTACGAAGCCCTTGTGCATGGCCTTTGGCTTGCCAAGGAATTCGGGATCCGACGCAGCCTATCATACAGCGACTCGGATTTGGTGGTACAATAGTACTCCGACGAGTGGGACGCCCGTGACTCCAACATGGCGAGCTACCACTTCCTCGTCCAGTAGTTGTCCGGCTTCTTCGATGGCTGCGAGTTCCTCCATGTCCCGCGCGTGGAAACGAAGCCGTTGACGCGCTAGCCAAGATCGGCTCGTCCCGGCAGTCCATCCCGTCTGGCATCTCGCTCGAGCACATGCATAAGCCGTCCGTCAAGCCGTCTCCGGACTCCGAGTCCATCTTCGTCCCGGACAACCCGGCCGCGCCTCTACCCGGCTTGGGGACTGCCGAACCCGGCCCGGGGGATGCTGAACCCAGCCCGGGGACTGCTGAGCCCGGCTCAAGGGCTGCAGCCATCAACCCGGCACCATCATCCTTGACCCGGACGTCGTCTCCCCCAACCTGGGGGCTGCCGTCCCGGAACCCGCCATGGTGGCCGTCTTTGCTGTGGTGACGGCCCCATCGTGGGCCCTGCCCATCTCGGAGTTCCTGGAGAACGGGGTTCTCCCCACGGACGAGACTGATGCCCGGCAAGTGCAGCGCCGGGCGTCCGCCTACAACATCATCAACAACGAGCTCATCAAGCGCTGCTCCACTGGCGTTTTTCAGCATTGCGTCGAGCAAGACAAGGGCATTGAGATCCTCCTCGACATACACCAGGGCGAGTGTGGGCACCACGCCGCCTCGAGGTCCCTGGTGGCCAAGGCTTTTCACCATGGTTTCTACTGGCCCACGGCCCTCCAAGACGCCGAGTCACTTGTCCTTAAGTGTGAGGGATGACAGTGCTTCAGCAAGCGCAGCCACCAGCCGGCCTCAGCACCACGAACCATCCTGATCGCCTGGCCTTTCACGGTCTAGGGACTCAACATGGTGGGGCCCTTCAAGACCGCTCGAGGCGGCATGACGCATTTGCTAGTGGCAGTGGACAAGTTCACCAAGTGGATCAAAGCACGGCCGATAGAGAAGCTGGACGGGCCAATAGCCGTCTGGTTCGTCAAGGATATTGTGGTGTGCTACGGCATGCCGAATAGCATCATCACGGACAACGACACCAGCTTCGCCAAGGGCGCTCACGCAATACTGCTCCGTCTCCGGCATCCGCCTCGACCTGGCTTCCATGGCACACTCGCAGTCCAACGGCCAGGTCGAGCAGGCCAATGGCCTCATCCTATCCGGCATCAAGCCGCGGCTTGTCGAGCCGCTCGTCCATTCCTGGCTCGACGAGTTGCCAACCGTCCTCTGGAGTCTCCGCACAATGCCAAACCAGTCGACCGGGTTCACCCCATTCTTCCTCGTTTACGGAGCCGAAGCCGTCATCCCGACTGATGTCGAGTTCGACTCGCCGCGTGTCACGATGTACACTAAAGCCGAAGCCGAGGAAGCCCACGAAGACGTCATCGACCTACTCGAAGAAGCACGAATCTTGGCGCTCAGCCGGTCAGCCATCTATCAGCAAGGCCTAAGGCACTACCACGACAAGAAGACCAGGCCCCTCGCATTCTGCGAGGAAGACCTAGTCCTCCAACTCATCCAGCAGCAAGTTGTCCTCCCCATGGGTCCTTCATCATCAACAAGGCCTTGTGCGACCGCAATGCCTACTACCTCATCGACGCCCGCAAGTCAAACAAGCGCAAGAGAGACACTATCGGCGAAGAAACAACCCGACGTGAAACGCAGAACTCCTCCGCCTGTTTTACAATTAGCTATGTCTATGTGCACATATGTATCACTGCCTTTTGCGAACTACATGAAACTACAGAGTCCCCGAATGACGCTCGAGGGCTACCCTTTCTGACCAAAATTATTGAGTCTCCTACACTTATGCAAATTTCTCTTGAAAACCCCCACCGCCAACTAGATTCACTCGACCTGGGGGCTCGGGGGCTGGCCGGCTTGGTCACCACCTGCCGCCTTCCTTAGCAACTCTTGGCGTGTTCGGGTCGCCGCGGCCCCCCACTTCGCCCTACGCCACAAAACTGGCTTCGGCTGTCGGCCGGCAAGAAAAAGGGACCAAAGCGCCAACATGCCACGAATACTAAGTGGAGACCACCGGATTGCCCAACCCGGCCCCGTCACTTTAAGTTGCCGCACGATCGGCTGCTCACCAACTAGCTTTGCCGGATTGCCGCCAACCGGCCCAGTGGGTGTTTTGCTCGCGCTCAACGTTTGAAAAGCCTAAGTACCATGCATTCCTCTCAAAGGCCGAACTCCTTGTCACGGAACGGAGCCCGGCTGTTTGACTCGCCGAGGGGAGGTCCAAGAGGGGAAGCAAACAAGAAAATTACTCAAAAGACGAAAAGCAGAAGCGCAAACATTCACGAAATATTTAAGTCATAAATTAAACAGGCCCAAGGCCAGAGTTCATTACATTACACCCAAACACCCCCAGTGGGCGGGTGGACCTGCTACCTAACATAATTTTTTACTAAGATAAGGCAGGACGGCCTCAGCTTCAGGCATCTCCAGCGGCGGGCTGCGCAGCCGGCGGCTCCCCCTCGGTGGCCTCCAGGTTCACCAAGGCGCCGGTGTTTCCCTCCTCGGCATCCCCATCACCATATACGCCCGTCTCCTCGGAGCTACCCTCCAGGTCATCCAGAACCAGGCCGTAGTTGTCAACAGGGACGACTCCACCGTCATCGGTCCGCTCCAGCTGAAACTCATCATGAATGGCGAACCCGCCGATGTAGCTGGCCTGAGCGGCGATCCGTCCAGCCCCCGCCTGCAGCTGGCGCTCCACGCCGGCTCACTGGCCCATGAGCGCATCCAGCAACAGATCCGGATGCCAAGACATCAAGAACCTAAGCGCCATCTCGGCGCCGGCACGGGCGGCGGAAACACGCCACATGTGGAGCCGCTCCGGGCCCACCTCCAACCACCGCGCCAGCCGCGTGAAGCTGTTCGGTGTAATGGAGCTAGGCCAAAGTGCCGCTATCATCGCCACGCCGGCCTCGGAGAGCCGCCCCATCTGCTCGCCCAAGACTCGTAGATGGGCTTCGCAGGCGGTCACGATCTCCGAAAGGGTCCAAGCCATCCGGGGGTCGGTCCCGGAGCCCACGACTCCCTGCGGGTTCTCGCTGAAAGCGGACGGCCTCCTCCGCCAGCCGGTGCGTCTCCAGGAAGTGCCCTATCAAAAAGAAGAGCAAGACAAATCAATAACCAAGGGAAGGCAAGACGGCTTCCCGACTTTGCAAAACCCAAAATAAGCACTTACTTGAGAAGGACTCTTCAAGGTGCTACACTTCAAGCAACGTACCGCACCGCTCCCTGGCAATGGCACAGTCACGCTCCTGAAGCGTCTTCTCCAAGTCGGCAACCTTGGCAAGGGCCGCCTTCAGCTCGGCGTCCTTGGCCTCGGCCACCCTCTAGGACTCCTCGCGGCGACGGGTTTCCACCTAACGGGCCTCCTCCTCCATGGTCCCCAGTGCCTTCAGGCGTTCCACCTCGGCCTGGAGCTAGCCCTTGTCGTCGACGAGCTTGTCGCGTTGCTGGTCGGACTCGGCAAGGGCTCGTTGTGCCTCCACGACCTTGGCCGCCTCCGCCTTGAGAAGGTCCACCTCGGCCTCATGCTGGCACTTGTCACCTGCTAGCTGCTCCTTTGTAGAAAAACCCGGTATCATCATAGATGTGGTGGGCTCCTACTTCTATGACAAAAAATCATGACAGAAAATGGGCTTTTCGTCCTGGGCGGGCCGGAGACGCAGATGCATGACATTCTTTGGGCTGTCCATGACGGAAAAAACCGTGGTAGAAGCGAGGGGGAGGAAAATTTCGGGGAGTTCCCGGTTACGGTGGGAGGTCGGGGGCCGAGCGATGCGCGTTTCTCGTATACACGTATGCGCGTGTGTGCGAGGCGTTGGCTCTAACTGAACCCGAGCGAGGCGTTGGGCTCTAACTGAACCCGAGCGATTGCACTGCAGGCTACGCATTACTGAACCCGAGAAATCGATCGATGGCTGTTAACTGAACCCGATCGAGCGATTCCTTCTCTATTGCTACTAGCTGAAGCCGATCGATGCTGCCTCTAGATGAACAGTGAGCGTTGCGGGGGGGGGGGGGGTGTGGATGATCAGTTCCCGGTGGGGTGGATGAACAGGACCCCGATCGATCGAGCCGGTTGGGGCTGGATGAACAGGACCTCGTGGAGGGCTGGATGAACAGGACCACCCCATGGAGGGCAGGATGAGCAGTAGACGGTGGAGGGCAGGATGAACAGTAGCCCATGGAGGGGTGGTTGAACAGGAGCCCGTGGAGAGGGTTGGTTGAACAGTAGCCGGTGGAGTGGCGCACGGTGGAGGCTGGATGAACAGGAGCACGTGGATGAACAGTCACACGTGGAGGCTGGAGGAGGTCGACGGTGGATGAACAGTAGCTCGTGGAGGCTGGAGGGGGTCGACGGTGGAGATGAACAGTATCCCGTGGACTCCTGTTTTGCGGTACGCCACACCCCTTCCGATGAACAGGACCCCCGTTTCGACCGTAGCGCTCCAACGCAAGTCCGTTTCCTCCGTTTTGCGGTACGCCACACCCTTCCCGATGAACAGGACCCCCGTTTCGACCGTAGGAGGTCTATTTCCTCCGTTTTGCGGTACGCTAGACCCCTCCCGATCAACAGGACCCCGTTGCGAACGTAGGTGGTCCGTTTCCTCCGTTGTGCGGTACGCCAGGCCTCGTTTCCATCGCCTATTCCATCCAAGACCTCCCGATGAACACGACCACGCATTTCGTTCCGACCCAGCCGGTTGGCTCCCACGCGTTCCGTTGCCTCCCAATGAACACGACGCATTCCGTTGCCTCCCCATGAACACGACGCATTCCGTTTCCTCCCCATGAACACGATGACGACGTTGTTTCTCTACTCCGACCCAGCCATGTACACGAGCCCTCACCGTACGTATGCGCGAGTAGGCGTTCGAGACCCCGCCCGTATGTGCACATACATGGCCGTATTTTCTTTCTTGCACCCTGGCCGCTGTACGTACGTGTACATGCTACGTGCGCGCCTCTACTACGACACATGTGCGCCTCTACTAGGACACGTGCGCGCCTCTACATCGATCAGTATGTACGTACACGTTCGCGACTAGAATGACAATGCTACGTACGCTTCGACCAGGTGGGTCCTGACTGTCAGGCACTTCCTTGCCTGCGAAGATGTAGCTGGTGGGTCCCAGCAGTCAGGGGGCGAATCGTTTCCTTTTTTGCCCGGACGCACTTCCTTGTGTGCGAAGATGTAGCTGGTGGGTCCCAGCAGTCAGGGGGAAACGTTTTTTTCGTGAAATACAGTGGCCCGTACGTCCGGTGGGTCCCAGCTGTCAGGTGGAGGAATCATTATTTTCCGCGTAATAAGGAGGCACTTCCTTGCTGCGGCCGTGGACCCAGCTGTCAGCCTCTCCACGCACAGTCCACGCCTGATGGAAGTCGTTCCTTGACCACGTTGACCACGCCGCGCCGAGGGCACCAGGGCGGTGGACGACGGCGAGGCCTATGAAGGAGACGACACAGAGGCAGGGAAGACTCGGCAGTTGTTTCCCACACGGAGGGTAGTACGACTGTATGAGGGTTTAGTGGTTCGTCTGCCATCGCCGGAGAATAACAGCAGGTGTGGGTGAGTAGAGGGATGGCTAGGCCAGCGATGGGAGTACGATCGGGCGGTGAGGCCTGTGCGGCAGCACAGCCGGCCGTGAGGAGGAGGGAGCAGGCAGTCCCGCCGGCGCTTGTTTGAGCGCCTGGAGTAGGAAGAGCAGAGATTGAAGAAACACGGCGGCCGTTGGATGGACATCCAACAGTCAGTGCTTGTGCGTCAACCTTTTTTTAGGAAAGCCTCAAATCTGTGGAAAACAGCATACAGCCCATCTGCCATTATTCCTAATAATTTACAGCCCATTTGCTAATTCTTAAGGTTTTTTTGGAGCCCATATTCTATTTGTTAGCATTACAGCCCATATTGTGGCAACGGTTAAAAAATTATATGAAATTTTGCATATTTTGATGCGGTCCGAACTATTTTTAATCCCGAAATTTTGACTCACATTAAAACTGATTTTAAAAATAAATCTATATCAATATAAAATCCAACAAATTCTCCATGCATAAAAATTAATGTAATTTAAAATCTTGAAATGAAAAAAAAAGATATTTGAAACTAATTGCCGATTTGATGTGTTTTAAAAATGTACAACCCATTTCTCATTACTGATGGGCCATTTTCTTGGCCAGCCGAATGAAAGCTCTCCTCATCTTGAAATATTTGCAGCCCAACAGGCCTGACAAAGCGACTTACTTGGCAAATCACAAAAAAACTGGGATGTGGTCGTGGACCCAGCTATCAGCCTCTCCATGTACAATACTCTTCTGATGGAAGTCGTTCCTTGACCACGTTGACCACGCCGCGGGGAGAGCACCACGGCGGTGGACGACGGTGAGGCCTAGTAAGGGGACGACGCGGTAGTGGAAGCCCGTGCGGACAAGACTACGAGGGTTCACTAGTTTGGCTGCGGTGTGAGGCTGCCGTTGTCGCAAGGCCTGGCGAGCGGTGGGAATAGTAGCGGGCGGTGAGGCCTCTGCGGCAGCACAGCCGGCCACGGGAGGCAGGAGCATGCGGCACGACCGGCGCTGCTTTGGGCGGCTGGAGCAAGAAGACCAGAGGTTGAAGAAGCACTACGGCCGTTGGATGGACATCGTACGGTCATTGGAGCTAGAATCATTCATATTGACTAAGTTGACAAAGCCCTTCGTCCCCGCAACTTAGTAGGCCCTCAAGTCAGCCTCCCAGCAAGGTGGGTCCCAGCTAAGCCGGGGGAGTATTCATTTTTTTGTGCGTAATAAGGAGGCACTTTCGGTGGGTCCGAAGCTGATCAGCGGGGGGGTGTTTTTTCATGAAATACGGTGGCCCGTCCGGTGGGTCCCAGCAGTCAGGGGAAAATTTTTTCACAAATACTGGTGGCCCGTCCGTGGGTCCCCTGTCAGGGAGGAATAATTATTTTGCAGTAATAAGGAGGCACTTCCTTGCTGCGGCCGTGGACCCAGCTGTCAGCCTCTCCACGTACAGTCCATGTCTGATGGAAGTCGTTCCTTGACAATGTTGGCCACGCCGCGCCGAGAGCACCAGGGCGGTGGACGACGGCGAGGCCTAGGAAGGGGATGACACGGAGCCGGGAAGACGTGGCAGTGGATTCCCACGCATAGAGGACTACGAGGGTTCACTGGTTCGCTGCGGTGTGAGGCTGCAGTTGCCGCAGAATAACAGGGGGTGTGGGTGAGTTGAGGGATGGCCTGGCCAGCGGTGGGAGTAGTAGGGGGCGGTGAGGCCTCCGCCGCATCGCAGCCGGCCATGGGAGGCAGGAGCATGAGGCACGACCGGCGCTGGTTTGGGCGGCTGGAGCAAGAAGACCAGAGGTTGAAGAAGCACTACGGCCGTTGGATGGACATCGTATGGTCACTGGAGCTAGAATCGTGCATATTGACTAAGTTGACAAAGCCCTCTGTCCCCGTCAACTTAGTAGGCCCACAAGTCAGCCTGCCACTAAGGTGGGTCCCAGCTAGCAGGGGGTATTCATTTTTTTGTGCGTAATAAGGAGGCACTTCCTGTGGGTCCGAGCTGACAGCAGGGGGAATGTTTTTTTTGTGAAATACGATGGCCCGTCGGGTGGGTCCCAGCAGTCGGGGCAAACATTTTTTTCGTGATATACTAGTGGGCGTCCGGTGGGTCCCTGCTGTGAGGTGGAGGAATACTTATTTTCCGCGTAATAAGGAGGCACTTCCTTGCGGCTGCCATGGACCTAGCTGTCAGCCTCTCCACGTATAGTATTCTTCCGAGGGAATTCGGTCGTTGACCACATTGACCACGCCACGCTGACAGCACCACGGCGGTGGACGACGGTGAAGCCTAGGAAGGGGACGATGTGGAGCCGGGGAAGACGCAGAAGTGGATGCCCACGCGGAGAGGAGTACGAGGGTTCACTGGTTCGGCTGCGCTGCCGTCGCCGCAGAATAATAGGGGGTGTGGGTGAGTAGAGTGGAGGGATGGCCTGGCCAGCGATGGGAGTAGTATGGGGGTGGTGAGGCCTCTGCGGTAGCACAGACGGCCATGGGAGGCAGGAGCAGGCGGCACGACCGGCGCTGCTTTGGGCGGCTGGAGCAAGAAGACCAGAGGTTGAAGAAGCACTACGGCCGTTGTATGGACATCGTACGGTCAGTCGACCTAGAATCGTGCATATTGACTAAGTTGACAAAGCCCTTCGTCCCCGTCAACTTAGTAGGCCCACTATACTGGGTCCCAGCTAGCAGGGGGAGTATTCATTTTTTTGTGCGTAATAAGGAGGCACTTCCTTGCGTGCGAAGATATAGCTGGTGGATCCGATCTGTCAACGGCGGTAACGTTTTTTTGTGAAATACAGAAGCCGTTTTGGTGGGTCCCAAATGTCAGGTGGAGGAAATCATTATTTTGCGCGTAATAAGGAAGCATTTCCTTGTGTGCGGCCTTGGACCCAGCTGTCAGCCTCTCCACGTACAGTCCACTTCAGATGCATGTCAGTCGTTAACCACGCTGACCACGCCACGTCGAGAGCACCAGGGCGGTGGACGACGGCGAGGCCTAGGAAGGGAACGACACGAAAGCAGGGAAGACTAGGCCGTTGTTTTTGTTTCCCACGCGGAGGGGAGTACGACTATACGAGGGTTTACTTATTCGTCTGCTGTCGCCGGAGAATAACAGCAGGTGTGGGTGAGTAGAGGGATGGCTAGGCCAGCGGTGGGAGTATGGTGGGGCGGTGAGGCCTGCGCGGCAGCACAGCCGGCCGCGGGGAGGAGGGAGCAGGCAATCTCGCCGGTGCTTGTTTGAGCGGCTGGAGCAGGAAGAGCAGAGATTGAAGAAGCACGACGGCCGTTGGATGGACATCCAACAGTATACAGGCCATCTGTGGAAAGCCTCAAATCTGTGGAAAACAGCATACAGCCCATCTGCCATTATTTCAAATAATTTACAGCCCATTTGCTAATTCTTACGGGTTTTTTTGGAGCCCATATTCTTTATGTTAGCATTACAATCCATATTGTGGCCATGGTTAAAAAATTATACGAAATTTTGCATATGTCGGTGCGGTCTGAACTAATTTTAATCCCGAAATTTCGAGTCACATTCATACTGATTTTAAAAATAAATGTATATCAATATAAAATCCAATAAATTGTCCACGCATAAAAATCAATGCAATTTAAAATCTCGAAATGAAAAAAAGATATTTGAAAATAATTGCCGGTTTGATGTGTTTTAAAAATGTACAACCCATTTCTCATTACTGATAGGCCATTTTCTCGGCCAGCCGAATGAAGCTCTCCTCGTCTTGAAAGATTTGTAGCCCAGCAGGCCTGATAAAGCGACTTACTTGACAAATCACAAAAGAACTGGGCTAGCCATTTTCAGAAAGAAAAAAACTACTGGGCTGGTCTGTGGTAAACATAAAAGAAAAGGCTGTCTAGACAGGCCAGAGTGTCCCGCACAGCCCAGTTGACACCCTGCTTCCGTCTCAAAAACAAATTAGATAAATGCCACTCCAATTATGGCGATTCATAAAAATGCCACTGCAATTTCCAAACTTTGAAAAATGCCACTGCAATTTTTGCAAACTTTGAAAAACGCCACTGCAGTTTGCAAACTTTGAAAAACGCCACTCCAGACTTCGAAAAATGCCACTAGAAATGGCATGAAATGGCATTTTTCAAAGTTTGGAAATTGCAGTGGCATTTCTCGGATACACCAGATTTGGAGTGGCATTTATCAAATTAACCCAAAACAAAAATAACTGGGCGAGCTGCTGGGTCCCTGGTGTCAGCCGCTCGTTGTGCAATTCTCTCGTTTATTGACTACGTTGACAATGGCATGGGACCCAGATGTCAGAAATCCACTAGGAGGAGCCATTTTTTTATTGGCTTGAAATAAGGAGGCACTTGCTTGCATACTGCCATGACCTTGGCGGGTCCCTGCTGTCATCCTCTCCACGTACAGTACCAGTTAGTCGTGCTTCAAAACTGATCGGCACACCATTAAAAAATAAAGGTCGATAACTAATGCGGCACCTCGGGCCAACGCGGCCAGATCGAATTTTGCACGAGAAATTACACACCATGTTTCATTGACATGTGGTCCCGTTCCAACATATCAGTGAGACGACGGCGAGTAGTAGGAGTATTTCCGAACGGACGTGTAGGCCGGGGCGCCTCTTCGTGAACCGTGGCAAACTCGCAACCGTCCACCGACTCTTCGCCTTTCCCTCTCGATTTGGAACTGCTGTCGCACGCTCTTCCTCTCCCTCCTCCATTTTCCTTCAGCCCTTCACCCTTTCTTCTGCCATTGTTCGATCGTCTTCTCCATGGAGGGAACAGGCCGGAAACGACCCCGTTATTCTTGCCCCGATCTGAAAGATGACGTGGTGGAGGAACTCATTGATCGGTGCGACGTCATCACCTCGGCTAGCATGGCAGGTTCGTTCAAGCCCATTCTCGACTCAACTAATAACATCATTACAAAGAACCCAAGAGTCAAGGAGCGGTTTGATCTCCCCTATCTTCTTCGCCGTGACCCTGATGACTGGCGCCGGCACGACGGAGGCCTCGCCCTGTGCCAGTTGATGCCGCTTGATAATGATACGTATGATGTTAAGATGCCATCGCTCGAGGGCAAGGCTTGGGCGGGCGCAAATGGAGATTGGGTTGTTTACATTGGGTCCAACTGCGAGTGGGAACTTGTGAATGTGTACACTCGTCACCGGGTTCCACTTCCAAAAATCTCAGCACACTGCCCAGAGGTTGAGCACACCGGTAATGTACGCACGTTCAAATACGATCATGGTGACTGTCTTCTATGGAAGATAGCAATTTGTCGAGTTCCCAACCGCTCTTGGAATTACAACAACTATCAAGTTGTTGCTATCTTCGACAAGCTTGTTGCCGTCCTTCGTGGTTCGACTCGATGGATATTGCTCAAAAATCAGTTTCTGTACACGGATGAGTACTGTGATGCAATTCAATACGAGGGCCTTGTGTTTGCTGCCACCACTCGTGGCACTGTTTTTGCATGGCATCCTAGTAGTTTCGGTATGTTTGTCTTCCACCGTAATTATAATTGTTTCATCCACATGCATGCGGGTTAGCAAGTTTCCCTTTACTAATTAACCTTCTTCTTGTGTTTCCAAGGTCCTGTGAACATCCCACCACCTATACTTGAAAAATTTTATAACCAAGGGGGAGATGACGATGGTGATGATCACGAGCATGAGGACGAGCAGCGCCGATATACTCTGTGGCGCCTGGCAACTAATTCCGATGGATCACCTCTTCTTGTGTGTATACAACCCACTGATGATGTTACTGCTAAGGAAGCAGGTGTCTCCCATGGTCGCACTCTCCGGACCTATTCCAACACCCGTTGCATGGTATTCGGGATGGATACTAGTGTGCTAGCGCCAACTCCTTCTCCCTGGCACAGAATTGATAGTCTTGGAGAAAACTCGCTCTTCCTTGGACAAAACTATCCGATGATGGTGAAAGGCGATCCAACTGCTGTTGACACATTTATGAGAAGCAACTGTGTCTATACCTCGGACATTTGGGTGGTTCCCTACCCTCGTACTGATATAGTAGGCCGCTTCAGCCTGGATGATCGGTCCTGCGTTGGTCTCCAGATCGACAACAGATGGCCCGTCCCAGAGAATCACTTGTGGTTCAAAGCAAGCGTTTCCAACGCCGCGGAATGGTTGAGTTGAAGTTCATTTCGTGGCTTGTTATTTGTTGTGTGGTGAAAACTTTAGTATTTATAATGTATCCTCGTTGTCGATGTGGGTTGATGACCTGTTGTATGTAATAAAATGATATGCCTGTGATAAATTTACTAAATTTATGAATGGCTTTCGAGTCGCTTCTCTAAATTTGTACTAGCTTCACATGCTTCGCGCGTCAGGCGGGTGTTTTTACTGTAGCCATATGTTAATGTGTTCGTTGTACGTAACCAGCACCTCGAATCCTTGATACTAGTATACTAATATACTAGTAGGAGTAAGTAGTAGGAGTAGTAGGGTGGCATGGGCCAGAACAAGCATTCACGTCCAGGAGTACGGCACACGCCACCACCACGACATCCATCTGACACCATATTATTTCTTGGAGTTTGTGCTAGAGCAATATCTTCAACCTCGTCGTTTCTCTAACTTCACCCATCGCGCGGAGGGCGAGGTGGGGGTTTGCCGATAGTCGATTTCCTTAACTGCGGTCCCACTTGTAAGGCCAACTGCAACACAGGACCCCAAATGGACCTCCGTTTTGCACGAACTCCAAGGATAATTTTGACTAGAAAAGCAAGACCAAAGAAAACAAGAACCACAAGAATACATTTTACTACTCCTGTAAGTTGGATTAGTGCCTTCTCGATGCATTCATTGTTGATCTGCGGAGGCTCGATCTTGCGTGCTTCTTTCTTCTTCGAGTGTAAAGAAGTAGACGTTGCTTCCTCGCATCTAGTCTCATGTCTAGCCTCTATTCTAGTAGGAGTATCAACAAGTGCACTAATCTCATCCGATAGCAGAACCGAAGATTTGGTCGGGTTCTTCCTCCTTTTGCCGACATGTGGGACATCCATCATCCAGGTCCTGTCATGAAAGAAAATAGAGTGGTAGTTGAAGCCACGAGATGTGCATCTTGGGTTAAACTGCAAATAGAATCTTACTACTCTTCAGTAACTCCAAAAGCGGCCATCGAAGATCTTTATTGGATTTGTTTTTCATCACGAGCACATCGAGGTGAAAGATGTGCAGGTTCAGTGGGTCCTCTTATGTTTTCACTGACATGCGGGGCCGCATGTGAGCAAACAGACGATGGGCTCCGCACGTCCGCTGGCTGGCTGAGAAGAGAGATAGAGGAGGGTTGAGCATGGACTGCAGGAAATTTGTTCTACGTACCTCGATATGGCCCTGTTTGGATCATGGGGTTAGAGCTAGTTTGGGTTAGTTGAAGGCTCAAATAACCAAAAAGTATTCAAACAGGGAGGGTTAGAGTGGGTTAGTTTCATCTAACCCAACTATCCCGATGGAGAGGTGCTTATTTGGGTTAGAGTGGGTTAGAAAATTACTCTAACTCTAACTGTGTTAGAGTATCCAAACAGGGCCATAGGCTCGATATAGTGGGGTGGCATGGGCCATAACTCAGTAGCATTCACGTCTAGCAGTACGGCACACGCCACCCACACGAGTCCCATCCGACACCAATTTTCTTGGAGTCCGTGCTACAGCCATCTCTTCTCCCTCCTGTTTTCTCAGCCATCCGACAAGGTAATTACTGTAGTATCATATATTACTACATGGATTTGACGGAAAGATAAAAATACATACGGATCCATCAACGTTCAACGACATCCTCACGCCCTAGTGCGCCGGGTCACCAACCGACGTGTGAGGAGCAGCGGCGTTGGCGGCGAGCTCAACGTGCTTCTGAACAGTGCCGTCCAAGGTTGCCCTACGCTCCAAGAAGGCCAGCGTCCTATCGTCCTCCTCTTGCATGTAGTAGTCCTTGTGGACGATTTGCGCGTAGACGTGGGTGATTATGTCGATGGTGTCTTGCTGCGCCAGGCGCTGCGCGGCGAGCGCGACCTCGAGGTGGACATTCTCCGGCGCGACGGCGGGCAGTCGCAGGGCCACCAGTGCGTCGAAGAGGTTGTTACCATAGTGGCCGTTGAGGGTGGCGGGCATCGCAGAGCCTGGGCGCGTCGGCTGGAGGCTTACGTCAAAGTCGTCCGCAAGCTTCTTGACGACGGTGAACTTGTCGAGGAAACCGATGAGGACCTCGTCGAACAAGGAGACGAAGCTGTCGTCCAAGCGGCCCCTCGCCCTGGCGGCCTCAAGCAATACTACCTGGAGACGTTCCTCGGTGCCGGTGGACGTGGTAGTACTCCTAAATCCAGACGGTGGTGCTACTAGTACTAGTAGTAGTACTACCAATGTAGTAGTAGGAGTACTAGCACTGTACTACCCGTTGGTCAAATTATTACGTGCTGCTCCTCACAGTGAAGTGACAAGACCCTGCGCCGGAGATGACACCTGAGTATAGGCGCCGTGTTCGGCATACCATAGTCAGCCTCACCGTCTGCAGTCACTATCATCATGGCTGTAGAGCTAGCCTGCTTACAACTAGCCCTGTTCGACATAATTTCCCATGCGTAGATGCCCGTGCATTGCACGGAACACCAAGATTGGGGGTGGACGGCTCCGGCAGCGGCCATCGCGCCAGATTTTTCCACGGCCTTCTACTCCTAGATTGTGAGAGACAAGGAGTTGTTTGTAAATAGGGAACAAGTGCGGGCATCTTTTTGCAAAAATGGAGAAGCTTGGTTTGTATGCGTCAGATCTAGATCCGACGGCTATTGGTGAAAGATGGGAGGCACAACATCATCACCAACTCAGGACCTGTTTGATTCGCAGGATTTTGAAAACGCAGGAATAGGACACGGCAATATTACAAGTTTCAAACTGATATTACAAATGTTAGGAGTAATGCTGCACCTACGAAGAGGGAATTACTAGGAAGTTTACGTAAGAACTTTCGTTACTTTAGGTGGATGCAGCATTATCGTACAAACTAAAATCCACCGCCCTGACAAGTCACTAATGGGCAAATAAGTTTTCGAGTCTCTGGCCACTTGATGTTTCAAAAACAAATTCAGCTTCTGCGGAGAAATGAGCTCCACCGTGTACCCGCGCGGGTGTGGCTGGGCACGAAGCGTGAGTACGTGCACGGTGCACCTATTCTCTTCTTGTATACGTACACCACCTACGTGGGGTTGTGTGAGAGAGATACAAACCTAGAGAGATATAGTGTGTGGGTTCTTGAGAGTTTTTTTGTGGGGGGGGGTCAATCAAAAATTTTAACATATGCAATGTGTGTGAAATAGAGTCCTGGATATAACATATATATAGAGGGGGCGATCCACGAGAAGAGAGTGGAGGTATCATCGGCTTGAGGTGTCCATAGAATCGAAGAGAGGGATGATGTGTGTGTGTGTGCGCGCGCGATCGATAAAGAGTGCCATCGAATTTGTGTGTGCCCACGTCAAAGATATAGAGTGGCTGGCCTACTGGAACGTGAGATGGGACATGTGCAGTTTGACTCTGTGGCATGGATACCTACCTGCAGCGCTCGACTATTGGTGTGTGCTGGGGGAAGAGGGAGGCCCAATTAACTATAGAGGTACAATGGATGGTATATGTGTGGAGGAGGAGAGAGGCCTACCTCATGTATTAAGGAGATCGATCTGCCTCATGTATTAAGGGAGATCGATCGGCATCCATGCATATGTGCAGGAGATGAATAAGGTTGGGAGAGAGACAGAGCTAGAGTGTTGGAGGGGGTGGTAGTGGAGTTGCTTGTAACAAATGGTGGGATATGCTTGCTAGACAAACGGAGGGCACGCCCGCAATATCAATAAGAGAGGAGATGGCTGCTTGTTGTCTGTGCACGTGCGTGTGAGAGACGGGTCAGGAGGCATGCACGAATGATGAGGGGGGACGATGTGGCTGTGGTAAGCAGACGTAACTACATAGGAAGATCAATCGCCCTTTGTAAGATAAAGGAGAGACATAACTTGTGAGGTACGTCGATCGATGGGGGGGTAGTTAAAGTCGATCTAGGTATATGTTGGGAGATCGATCGGTATACATGCATGTGTGTGTTAGAAGCAAATGAGGCACGAGGAGAAGGATAGAGAGAGAGGGATGCATGTAGGAGGTGGTACGAGAGGCATACTATATCGAGGGGGAGGAGTGTGCGAGTACGAGAACGATGAAAAGAGTGGTGGGAGTGAGGCATGGACGGTGACAAGAGAAGAGGGGAAGCTTGTGTTTGTGCTAGGCACACCTGGCTAGAGAGGCATATCGATCGATGTGTGCCGTAAAGAAGGAGCTGGGGGGCCTACACACACCGTGGGTGAACGACCTAAAGTGAAAAGACGAATTTGCGCGATGGAGCTAGAGAATGCTGAGGGAGGGTGAGAGGGATGCGGGCGTGTGCATGCACAAGAGAAAGTTAGCGCTAGCTACAAAGATAAGAGGGTTGTGTGGGTGTAAAAGACGAATAGAGATCATATATACTTCATTATAAAAAGCGAATTCGGATATTTGAAGAATTTATCATAGTGTTTCAAACCGACGGATGTGTGAATATATATAACGGTGATACACATGGTGTGGTTATGAACATGGTATACTACATTTAATATGTTTTATCTCTACTCTTATAAAAAACGGAGTTGTTGATGATGGTGTGCCTGCCATCCTGCATTATAGGCCGTCTGATTTATATCTGGCGGATAGCAAGGAAACTATGATGGTTGAAGTTGGCAACAATCATGATTGTAGATTCTTATTGAAATAGAGAAACGAATTCAAATTTAGTTCGAATTGCAGCGGTAGTATAGACATTTGGAATGCACTAAAATGTTGGTATGAGTAGGTTACATGCATTATACAGCAAGCGAAAAAATTTAATCGGACATAACATGGATTCATACTCCCTCCTTCCATCTATATAGGGCGTAATGAGATTTTTAAGACCGCCTTTGACTATTGACAAGATTAATAGTACATGACATGCACAATGTGAAAATTATATCATTGAAAGAACCTTTCACAGACGAATTTAACGGTGTGCTTTGTGTAAGTTGCATGTCATATATCATTGCTCTAATATTTGGTCAAAGTTAGCATCGAAAAACGCATTAGGCCCTATATAGATGGAAGGAGGGAGTAGCTTTGAATAGCATTTGTATAGTAAAACGGGGCAAGACTCTCTCTTTGTGTGGTGTGAATAGTTTTATTTTTTTCGTTTTCTTTTTGGTTGAGGGAAGTGCGAATTGATTTGGTACGTACAAGTACAATATTACTACACGTTAGGCTTGTCCCTAAAATTCAACCCGCGTCTTGTTATATCCCGAAAATTCAGATATCGTGCTCCCAAAACTGGCGCCTTCACAACCCGCGCCTTGCTATCCCGAAATTACAACGCGCGCGAAAACTCCCTCCAGCTGCCAAATCCCGACACGCAAAATCCCCCTTCTAACCCTGAGCCGAAAGGGCCGCTAGTTCAAATCGGTGGGGGGTACTTTTGTAACACACCCTACATTTTGGACAAGCGCGTTCCTAAGTCATGCTTCACCCCCTCCCATCGCCCCCTTTTCGCCATTCGAAATCCCAGGCCGCCATAACCTCTCCGCTCCAGCCGCGAAACCCCACCCTCCTCCGCCCGCCATGTCACCGCTGCCCCGCCGGAGCCTCTTCCCCGACGACGTCGTCCAGCGCAACAGCTCGACGTCCCTCGTCCACCTCCCCGGATGAGGATCCGTCGTCCATCTCGCCGTCCCGCCGGTTCAGCCGCCCCGTCCTCCACCTCCAAGGAGCTGCTCCGACGATCGCCTCATCTATCGCGGCTGCTCCATCCCCACAACGCCGCCTTAACCTGCTCCATCGGAACCGCATCATCCTCACCGACTCCTCGGACGAAGCCGAGGCCTACTCGGCGCCACCAAAGAGGCTGTACACTCATCGCATCGCACCTTCTCCTTAACTCGACCTCCCGGCGCCGACGGTGCTCCATCCCGCACCCCCATGGAGCGGCTACCTTGAAGCCGGCGCCGCGGGCGACATCTCCACGACGGCTCTCCCCCAGTGCGAGGCCCCTTCGGCGGCGGCGTCCATACCAGCCGGATCTGCTGCTGCTGCTCCGGCTCTCGCTCGATCGCTCGCTCGCCCAGCTGCTGTTGCTCTCCCCCTCGCTTGTGCTGCTACTCTGCTCCGATTAAGCCACACTTCAGTCGACTGAATCGACTTTTGGGTCAGTCGATTTTCAGGGGTTGGGGGGGGCTCGCCGGAGTTAAGGAAGAACCACCCGCAGCAGGGACGGGGGCTCACCGGAGAGGTACCCCACTATCTATCTTAGGGTTCAGGGTGGGGGCGGGGGGCCTAGAGGGTTGGCCGGGCGGCGATGGCGAGTTGTTTTGGGGCGGCGAGGCGGCGCTGGGGCCGGCGGTTCGGGCCGGTGGTGGCTGGCGGCTCAGGGGGTGCAGGTTGAAGATGAACTGCAGGCCCTCCCTAAACTACATGTCAAGTGCCTCTCTGCTACCATTGCGTTCAGTTTCGACAGTAGCATTCAGATTCCACAGTAAATTTCAGTTTCGACAGTTAAGTTCAGAGTCAACAGTTTTTACCTCATCTGTTGTAGTCAGGTGGTTTTTGGTGATGTTAATTTTACATCCATTTTACATCATCTATTGGAGATGCTATTAGAATCCCACTTGAGATTGACGATGTCTGTCTTGTGCTGCTTCAGCCTTGACGTCTTACGGCTCACCGGAGCTGCTCCAACGACAGAACGATCCGTCACAACAGAGCAGTGCCCTGGACGCCGTCTACAGATTCCTCAGATCTTCCTCCACACCTCCGACAGCCACCTCTGCCTCAACTGCTTCAGCGACCAACCCAATGATGCTGAGGTCGACACGGCTACGGCAAAGAGGTTGTACACTTGTTGCATCACTTATTACTATACATTCACGTCGATCCATTAGGGCTATTTTGGTTCAACGGAAAAACATCGATCCACTGGTTGTTACCATCACTCTAAATTTCTGCATGCTCTCCTTACATAATCTCACCATATTTTTTTCGTATGCATGTCAGATATTGTACACAGTCATGCTGAACATGTAGAGAAAAAGAGAAGAGTTTTGCGCGGCAATACAATGTCATGCAGACATCGCTCCATGGTGGGTTCAATGGCAAACCCTCCCCACCCCTCTCCAGATTGTAATCCAGAGGAAGATATCTGTTCTGAGGCGGATTCGGACGCCGCTGACCACTCCTATTTACCCCCAAGGTGTTTGCTCTACCTTGGCATGATGATGTTAGTCATATCATGCATATGTTGCCTTGCAGTGCCTACTTTTGACATCATATATGTCATCTGCTTAGTTTAGACATGTTCTGTAATGCCACCTGTTTAGTTTCTATATCATATATGGGAATTATGCAGTCTCATGTCTTTTAGCCAGCCATAATATATGTGAAATGTGCAATGCCATCCTGTTTAACCAGGCATCATATATTTGAATGATATCTTGCCCATCCTTTTCTTCATTACATTTCCATTTGTCGACAATGTTTGTACATTAAACTACTCTTCCTGTGAATCAGCCATTTGGGTGGGAGATGGAAAAATCTGGAGTGAAAACAAGGCCTTCAGAGCAGACAGTGCTACCTGTCGAAGCAGATCTCTTGTTGGGTCCCGATAGCTCCTCAGAGATGGATTCAGAGACAGATGACCAGTCCTATTCCCCCACTGAGGTGTATGCTCTAACTTGGCACGGTTATACTGCTCATATCATGCATACGGTGTCTTGCATTGCATAGTTTAGACATCATATACACAATATTCAACACCATGTTCTTAGTTCAGACATCATATCGAATGCCCTCTGTTTAGCATATAAATCACATATGTGAATTAAATGATGCGATCCTGATTACTTAGATAACATGTAGGTGAATTATGTCATGCGATCCTGTTTAGTTATTCATCATATCTTTGAATTATGTTATGCTATGCTATCCAGTTTAGATAGACATCATATATGTGAAATTATGTCATGCTATCCGTTTTAGTTAAACAATATACATGTCAACTATTTCATGCCCTCTTTTTTCCACACTATCTATTGCATCTGTCTCTCATACAATGTCTGTACATTCAACTATGTTTCCTGTTTATCAGCCATTTGAATTGGAGCGGGTGATGCCAGTATCTAGCGGACTAAAAACACGGTCTTCAAATAAAACAGTGCTACCTCTTGGTGGAGATAGCACCCCGGTTGTACATGCACAAGAACCAGCCCTACCACACATAACCCAAACTCTCGCAGATTGTACCCCTACTACGATGGACAGAGAACCAGCTTCACCCAATCTAACCCCAACCCCAGCCGATAGTAACCCAGTTCCTGTTGACACAACACCATCTCCACCACAGAGCTCCCAAACAAGAGCAGTTAGTAAGGCAGCTCCAGTGCCCAAAGGGCCAGTACTATCACGGCGAACCCCAACTCCACCAGTTAGTACGCTTATTCCTGTGGAGGAAGCACAACCAGCTAGTCGTAGTTTAGCATCTATCGCATTTGATGTTGTTAAATCGTATGTGCGTATCTTCCCATCTTGGAAATATTATACTGAAGATGAAGGAAAATGCCAGTTGCAGGTGTTTGTCCAGGAGTTATGTGTAAGTAATGTTATTCATGGCAATTACTTTGCTTCGTCCCATACATCCTACCTCCATGATGGTTATAATACAGCAAATTTCCCATTTTTCTCTATAGAGAAGGACCGATTTGGAAACTCAGGATGAGGTAACCTGTGCTAATACCTCTGCTATCTTCAAGAATGCTTGGTGGCAGTATCGGAATTACCTGAAGAAAACGTACTTCACCGGCAAAGAAACTCATCAAATTCCCTTACGTTCTCCTGAGACACATTTACTGGACGATGACTGGGAACGCCTTGTTCTGTACTGGTCCCGAACCAAGAATGTGGTAAGGTCTATGAGCTCATTTTCTATTTTTAAGTATTATATTCTTGCGTCTTACTGTACTCTGTTCATGTAGAACAAGTGCCTAAACCTGAAGAACAACTGTTCTAATTTAAGATTCCATTGCTACCATAGGACATAGATATATGTTTGTTTGATGCTTTTATTATGTACTAGTACTTGGCAATAGAAGACTTGGTAGTTTAATCCTGTCCACCTTACTAATGAACTGGTTCACCGAAATGAGTTTCATATACTAGTACATGCTAAACTTGTTATGTGTCTGCTTGTTTCTTCTTTTAGAATGCTGACAGAATATTGGGGAAGAGTGCCTTATTAAGCAACGGTAAAGGAAGTAATGCAGATAAGGTTCAGGATAGTGACACATCCTGTCTTGGTTTAGTGTTGGAGTTACTGGCCACTACCGCTTGCACAAGCTATTCAAACTCACTGTCTGAATCAGTTCGGTTTCTTGAGTCTCAACTACAAGCTGAAAGACATCGATCAGCTGTGCTGCGACAAGAAGCGGAAGGACTGCAAAAGTCCCTGGAGCATTCAGATGCATACTTTCTGGTGCAACAGCAAGCGTTGGAGGATTTTAGCGCCAAACAGGACAAAGCTATCAGCTTGCTAAGCTTATTGCCAGCATGGTGGATACCCAGGATAACGTTTCTTGAGCTCTTCTGAAGTTGTTTCAGTTATGCTCTTGTTTTGCTGCCGCGTTTATTTGCACTGGTGGCCAATTTTGATGGCCAGTGTATATGATATGTTGCTTTGTTCCCTATATTTGCACTGGTGGCGAACTTTGATGCCTAGTGGATGTAATATGTGTAATAGCCATGATATCCTAGCGTTAGTTGCTTGCTTATTTATTTCCTTGTTGTCTTGTTTATTTGTTTGCTTGTAGTCATTGCAGTTCTTTCTCCGCGGTTAACTAGTGGCTGCAATAACCTATTTTTAAAACTAGGCCACAATAACCATGGGCTAATATTTACTGTAGTGACACTGGGCCTCCTACGGTCCGTAGAAATAGTGGGCCTTCTACGGGCCGTAGAAACAGTGGGCCTTCTACGGGCCGTAGAAACAGTAGGCCTTCTACGGGCCGTAGAAACAATGGGCCTTCTACGGGTCGTATTATCAATGGGCCATATACGGGCCGTATGATCGATTGGCCAAACATGGGCCAATAACAGGCCGCATTATGGCCATAAATGGGCTAGAGTTGGAATCGTCCGTTCATGGGCCAACCGTAACGGGCCATCATTAATAGGTCGTATTTGATGACGCTATGAAAATGGCCCAACGTATTAACGGACCACAAATGGGCTGACTGTAACCACGGGCTGAATTTGGCCCACAAGCAGAAAATGACAGTAACGGGTCGTAAGTAAACGAATGCTGGAAATGAGCCCAAGAATAAATGGGCTCTGAGAAGGCCGAAAGATAACATGGGCTGGAAACGGCCCAACGGAATAACGGGCCGTTAATGGGTATAAAATGATACACTATTCATTATGGGTCAGTTTCACCACGGGTCGTTAATGGGTGTAAAGTGATACACTGTTCATTACGGGCCAGTTTCACCATGGGACGTTAATAGGCCAAGAGTTACATAGGGCCTCATTATGGGCCGAAAGACGTCATGGGCCATACATGGGCCAGAAGTGAAAATGGGCTGGAATCATATTGGATGGCCTAGATGACGCTACTGGGCCTAATTCGGATAGGGCGTAACGGGCCTTGGGTTAGCGGATGTAAATGGGCTATATGCGAATATGCCGTTAACAGGCTTTCCATGGGCCGGCCCGCCACCTTTTGACCAAGTCAAACGGGCTGGCCTTTTCACAGGAATGGGCCTCTATTGGGCCGTGCCACGTGTCGACGTATCATAGGCGCCTATCTGGCCCACTAATGAGCTGACACGTGTTTCGTCCGGCCAATAAGAATTTCACCCGTGGAAATTTCCCATTGGTCGGGGCTGTTAACGGGTTATCGGATCCAAAACCCGACCCGATAGCTTAACGGCGTTCCGTTACGGTGGATGCCACATGTCGGTCACCCTTGACGAAAGCACTTCTGTGACACGCAATTTATCGTCATGGAAGTGGACACTTCCATGATGATAATTTTGGTAATGTCATGGAACACTTCTACGACAGCACAGGTATGACTTTCTTGATTCTGTCATAAATTTGTCATGGATGTACATGCATGACAAAAAAAGCGACCTACTGTGACAAACACGTATCATCACGGAAGTGTATTTTTTTGTAGTGGTAGTTGGCCCGAATCTCGGGGGCTACACCCAGCGGGTGCGCTAGCGTGCCCCCACCAAAAAGAAGCAACAAAAACAAAAGAGAAGACAATGGAGAACTTACGAACACGGCACGCTCCAGCTCTCGCATCTGCTTTGCCTCGGCCTAGGTGAAGGCCTGGATCTTGTCCGTTCGCCCTCGAAGGCGCCGGCTCAGGGCGGCCGTCGCCGCCTCCTCCTGGGTCAAGTGCTCGAAGAAGATCTCGTGGGGCCCAGCCCGAGCCGGCTGCGACCCGATGACCCGGCGACCCCCTGGCCCGGGAACCAGGGCGTACTCTCCACTGACCGCCTCCTCTACGTCGGCGCCCTATCCAGCACCCTCTCCGGCACGACGGCCGGAGTAGCCTGCGGTGCCACCACCAGCGGTGCCCTGCCCACCGGCGCCCGAGGCGCTCCATCTGGCGCCGTCCACGGCGCCTCCTCCAAGACGGCATCACCGCCGCCTCCCTCAACCCCCATCCGTGCGACCATGTCGGTCCACGGCAGGGTGTCTTCCTGAACCACCACGACCTCCCAGTCGAGGTCCACCATGTCTGTGTGGCTGCTCTGGCCACGCTCTCCCTCCGAAGAAGGCATGAAGACCATCATTGTCGGCTCCATCCCCGTCGGCATCTCGGAACACGCCGGCTCACGCCCACGCCGCTGCGGCGTTGACCCAAGCCTGGGCCGACTCCGCCTCCAGATCCGCCTCGGCCCTATTCCAGTCCCGCCAGGCCAAGGACACGGTGTCGGCCGGGTCCAGGCCGAGGTCCGGGTCGGCCATCGCCACGTCCCAATCGATGGCGCTGGTTTGGGTCTTCCGGAACACGGCGCCCTCGATGGACGCGGCATCCGCCGCCGCCAGCACCAATGATATCGGTGACTTGAAGCTCAACGAAGTAAACGGACAAGAACCAAGTGAAGCCGCTCGGCGATTAAAATTCAATAGAAAGAGAACTCACCCGGGCACCACTGGGACAGCGGGTCTCGCCGGCTTTGCCTATGGAGGGTCGCGACTCCTCTTGCCAGACGGCTTCGCGCGAGCAGCCGGGTTCACCGCGCGCTTCACGGTCGGGCCTCGGGGTGCAACGTTGTCCTTCCCGTGCGGTCGGCTTGCCACCACCGTCCCCCGAGACGACCCGGCTCCAGCCACGTCGCCGCCTCCTCCACCCAGCGCCACTGCACCAACAACTCGCGTCAACAACCCCCACGCCACCTCGCGCCCGGCAACTGAAGAAGTATAGAAGACAAACTTACCCGCGCGGTGCCCTGCGCTGGCATCGGCGTTCGCCTCCTTCGCCCCCTCGCCGTGGGACCCGGGCTCCTCCGAGCCGGCCCGCACCACCTGCGTCGGCGCCCGGTCATATGGATGCCGGATGGCGTTCAGAAGCACCTCCCGCATCGCGTCGGGACAAACAAGAAGATGGGCAGCGGCAAAATATGAAGACCAAGGACTCACCATGAGTGCCGGGTTCGCCTGGCTGAATGGGGGTTTCCCGATCTCCCAATCCTCCTGCAGCCTGGCCTTGGAAATATCGTTGACCCGGCGGGCGACCTGGTCCGCTCCCAGGCGCATATTCGACAACCGGTTGGGGTCCTGGAGACTGGTCATCAGACCGATGATGTGGGTGCGCCGCTACAGCGGTAGCACCCGACGCCTGATGAAAGCGGCGATAAGGTCAGTGCCGATGAGCCCCTCTCGCTCCCTCATCTCTGACACGCGCTGGCATAGGTTGAGCACCTCCTGCGATGGATTCCAGGGGAAGTAGTTCTAGTTCCGCTTCGCCCACGGCGGCGCATCGACGAAGGGCGGCAGGTTGATGTGATCCGCGCCAAGGTTGCGGACGTAGAAGAAAGAGTTCTACCACTTCTTGGCAGAATCATCCAGCGGCATCTTGGGGAAGCCCCCGCCCGATCGCTTGTAGATGACAGCGGCCCCGTAGGAGGACATCTCCCCGGCCTTCGGGCCCTACTGCTTCAAGGCAAAGAAGCTCACCTAGAGATTGATCGTGGGCTCGACCCCCAGGTACCCCTCGTAGAGGGTGACGAAGCCGGAGAGCTGCAAGATGGCGCCCGCGCCAAGATGATGGGTCTGGAGCCCAAAGAACTCTAGGAAGGTGCGGAAGAAACGACTCGCAGGAAGGCCAACCACGCGCTTGAAGTGCGGGTAGAAGACCACGCGCTCCTTCCCCTCCGGCCGCGGCTCCCGCTCACCCTCCGGCAGGCGCACGGCGACCTCCGTCTCCCCCGGCAAGCCCCTGGTGGAGAGGAGGTATGTGATGTCCTCTGCAGTGATGGACGAGCCCATCCACGAGGCCGAAGGGAGTGCCATCGGGAAGATGGAGCGGAGGAAGAAAAGAGAAGAGTGGAGGTGGAGCTCTGCTCGAGGCCGCGGGAGTCGCAGCACGTGGCGGTCACATGAAGCAGAGGGAGGACGAAGAGACAGGGGAGCACGAGCGAGAATGATTTCCACCGCCCCCTCCTCCCAATTTATAAGCCACGGTTTGAAACATGGGGAAGTGGGATCGTTTGCGCTCACCCCTCCCACTTCCACGCAATAAGTGCGCACGTACACACGCAATAACTGCCTCGAGAACGGAAACCGACTCGCGGACGCCGCAATAAATCCACGCACGTGGGCCAAGGGCATGTAGTGGCGGGCCCCCGCCCGTCGCCGTACCCCATCACGCGTGTGGCCTGTCAGGCCCCGCCGGCTCCCGAGCGCCACGTGGTGCCCGTGTAGAGCCCAAAAGATTGCCTCAAGATTCGACGGACTCCTTGGTTTCCCGCCCGCACCGGGATGCTGCGATCCGGCTTCCGGAAGTCGACACACAGTGGGTGTTGCCGGACTCGGCGGTCACAACTTCGCCTCCTCGGGGGGGCTACGAAGGCCCCCCCACTCGAAGACGGCGGCCCTTCACAGCTTCGGGGACTACTGTCGGGGGATGAAGCCCGGACAGGCAACGGGACCCGGATCCTTTTCGAAAACATCGGGGCCAGCAACGCCCCTCAATCCAGCTCGCGCTTGGCCAGGTTGCTCAACCCGGCCAAGCTCCATGACCCGGCCGAACTGCTCAACCCAGCCCCAACGGCTGGCGCAGGACGGCCGAACCCGGCATATCAAGACTTCTCTAACAAGCCAACTCCCCCTTTGGCATGTTCCTTAACCCAACCACGGGCCATCTCCCGTCCCATCCTAGCCGTACGATGGGACGAGTCTCCATTCAAGGGTGAGCGAGGCAACAGTGCCCCACCAACACCTTTGGTCAGCCGAGGCATGGCAACAGTGCCCCACCTTCCTGCTGACCAGGGCCAGCGTGGCTACAGTGCACCCGTCGTCACTGCTGACGCTAGCAAGCGGTGACCTAACGGTGTGCCACTGTAGCGGACTCAACCCGGCCACTCTGTGATGATCGACAAGATGGCAAACGGTGCCCCTCGACGCATGGGGCCCGCACCCAGAGAACCTGGCGAGCCCTGACAACCGGCGGGTCCCAGCTCTGGCTTCCCGGACAATGACAACCCGACCCCATGGCCTTGTAACATCACCATTGTACCCCTGGGGGTTGACCTATAAAACTCCTAGGAGCCCTCATGCATGCTGATACGTCTCCAACGTATCTACTTTTCCTAATGCTTTTTCTCTTGTTTTGGACTCTAATTTGCATGATTTGAATGAAACTAACCCCGGACTGACGCTGTTTTCAGCAGAACTACCATGGTGTTGTTTTTGTATAGAAATAAAAGTTCTCGGAATGGATGAAACTTTGTGTGGAATTTTTATATAATATATAAGAATTTCTGGAGCCAAGACCTACTGAAGGGGGCACCTGGGTGGGCACAACCCACCAGGGTGTGCCCCCCTCACCAAGCGCGCCCAGGTGGGTTGTTGCCACCTGGTGGCCCCGCAGACCCTGAAACCAACACTATAAAATCCTATTTTCGGAGGAAAAAAATAAAGGAGAAAGAATTATCATGATTCACGAGACGGAGCCGCCGCCAAGCCCAGTTCTTCCTCGGGAGGGCAGATCTCGAGTCCGTTTGGGGCTCCGGAGAGGGGGGCCTTCATTCTTCGTCACCACCAACCCTTCTCCATCGCCAATTCCATGATGCTCCCCACCGGGAGTGAGTAATTCCTTCGTAGGCTCACTGGTCGGTGAGGAGTTGGATAAGATTCATCATGTAATCGAGTTAGTTTTGTTAGGGCTTGATCCCTAGTATCCACTATGTTCTTAGATTGATGTTACTATGACTTTGCCATGCTTAATGCTTGTCACTTTGGGTCCGGGTGCCATGATTTCAGATCTGAACCGTTTATGTTATCACCATTATATTCATGTTCTAGATCCAATATTGCAAGTTATAGTCACCTACTACATGTTATGATCTGGTAACCTCGGAGTGACAATAACCGGGACTTCTTCCAGTGATTACCGTAGTTTGAGGAGTTCATGTATTCACTATGTGTTAATGCTTTGTTCTGGTTCTATATTAAAAGGAGGCCTTCATATCCCTTAGTTTCCAATATGGACCCCGCTGCCACAGGAGGGTAGGACAAAAGATGTCATGCAAGTTCTTTTAATAAAGCATGTATGACTATTTACGGAATACATGCCTACATTATATCGATGAACTGGAGCTAGTGCCGTATCGCCCTAGGTTATAACTGTCTCATGATGAATATTATCCAACAAGTCACCGATCCAATGCCTACGAATTTATCCTATATTGTTTCTGCTAAGTTACTACTGCTATCATCATTGTTACACTTGCTACAAAACTATTGCTATCACCGTTACTTTACTATTGCTGATGCTACCATTATCAAAACTATCATACAACCGTGCTACTGATCACTTTGCTGTAGATAATTAATCTCCAGGTTTAGTTGAATTGACAACTCAGCTGCTAATACCTTCAAATATTCTTTGGCTCCCCTTGTGTCAAATCTATAAATTTGGGTTGAATACTCTACCCTCGAAAATTATTGCGATCCCCTATACTTGTGGGTTATCACATGAGGGCAAGCAACTCACACATGAGAACACTCGATCAGACCACTTACATACACCAGGAGAGGGAGCAGCCTAAGCCTTGGCATGCCTTCCTTCTTCCTCCATACATCTCAAGGAGCAACTCTGTACTGTTACGTATAAACCACACTCGGCAGGACTAGGGGTGTTATCTCTCCGGAGAGCCCTGAACCTGGGTATGTCTTGCGTTCCTCGCTCACTCATGCCGACCTCGCCTCTGGAGCCTGCCGGTGCCCTCCAGCCTCCTCCTCTCTTTAGCCATCCCTTGGCATCTGTCGTGCGCCCACCACGACATTATTAGAGCATTGTCCCATGTGAGGAAAAAAGGCTAAAAAAATAGAAGGCCAAAAAAACAAAAAAAATGAGAGGAAAAGAGAGAAGGGGCAATGCTACTATCCTTTTACCACACTTGTGCTTCAAAGTAGCACCATGATCTTCATGATAGAGAGTCTCCTATGTTGTCACTTCCATATACTAGTGGGAATTTTTCATTATAGAACTTGGCTTGTATATTCCAATGATGGGCTTCCTCAAATTTCCCTAGGTCTTTGTGAGCAAGCAAGTTGGATGCACCCCCACTTAGTTTCTTTTTGAGCTTTCATAAACTTATAGCTCTAGTGCATCCGTTGCATGGCAATCCCTACTCACTCATATCGATATCTATTGATGGGCATCTCCATAGCCCGTTGATATGCCTAGTTGATGTGAGCTATCTCCTTATTTTGTCTTCTCCACAACCACCTTCAATTCCACCTATAGTGCTATGTCCATGGCTCACGCTCATGTATTGCGTGAAAGTTGAAAAGTTTTGAGAACATCAAAAGTATGAAACAATTGCTTGGCTTGTCATCAGGGTTGTGCATAATTTGAATATTTTGTGTGATGAAGATGGACCATAGCCAGACTATATGATTTTGTAGGGATAACTTTCTTTGGCCTTGTTATTTTGAGAAGACATGATTGCTTTATTAGTATGCTTGAAGTATCATTTATTTTATGTCAGTATTAAACTTTTGTATTGAATCTTGTGGATCTGAACATTCATGCCACAGTAAAGAAAATTACATGGATAAATATGTTAGGTAGCATTCCACATCAAAAATTCTATTTTTATCATTTACCTACTTGAGGACGAGCAGCAATTAAGCTTGGGGATGCTTGATACGTCTCCAACGTATCTATAATTTTTGATTTTCCATGCTATTATATTATCTATCTTGGATGTTTTATATGTTATTTTATATGATTTTTGGGACTAACCTATTAACCTAGAGCCCGGTGCCAGTTTGTGCTTTTTCGTTGTTTTTGAGTTTCGCAGAAAAGGAATATCAAACGGAGTCCAATTGACCTCAAACTTTACGACAATTATTTATGGACCAAAAGAAGCCCACGGAGTACCGGAGATGTACCAGAGGAGTCCTGAGGCCACCACAAGGGTGGGGGCGCGCGGCCCCCCTAGGGCGCGCCCCCCAATCTTGTGGGCCCCTCGTGGACTCTCCTCACTTGTTCTCGACGCCAACACCTCTTATATATCCCCAAACCTCCATAACAGAACCAAGATGGGGAGTTCCGCCACCGCAAGCCTCTGTAGCCACCAAAAACCAATCGGGGCCCTATTCCGACACCCAGTAGCTATGTGTTTGATCTCTCTCTCTCTCTCTCTCTCTCTCTCTCGTGTTCTTGATTTGGCACGATCTTGATGTACCGCGAGCTTTGCTATTATAGTTGGATCTTATGATGTTTCTCCCCCTCTACCTTCTTGTAGTGGATTGAGTTTTCTCTTTGAAGTTATCTTATCGATTGAGTCTTTAAGGACTTGAGTACACTTGATGTATGTCTTGCATGTTCTTATCTGTGGTGACAATGGGATATTCACGTGATCTACTTGATGTATGTTTTGGTGATCAACTTGCGGGTTCTGTGACCTTTGTGAACTTATGCATAAGGATTGGCACACGATTTTGTCTTGACTCTCCGGTAGAAACTTTGGGGCACTCTTTGAAGTTCTTTGTGTTGGTTTGAATAGATGAATCTGAGATTGTGTGATGCATATCGTATAATCAAACCCGCGGATACTTGTGGTGACATTGGAGTATCTAGGTGACATTAGGGTTTTGGTTGATGTGTGTCATAAGGTGTCATTTTAGTATGAACTCTAGGGTTGTTTGTGACACTTATAGGAATAGCCCAATAGATCGATCAGAAAGAATAACTTTGAGGTGGTTTCGTACCCTACAATAATCTCTTCGTTTGCTCTCCGCTATTAGTGACTTTGGAGTGACTCTTCGTTGCATGTTGAGGGATTATTATATGATCTAATTATGTTATATTGTTGAGAGAACTTGTACTAGTGAAGGTATGAACCCTAGGCCTTGTTTCGAAGCATTGCAATACCGTATTCGCTCACTTTTATCACTTGCTACCTTGCTGTTTTTATATTTTCAGATTACAAAAACCTATATCTACCATCCATATTGCACTTGTATCACCATCTCTTCGTCGAACCGGTGCACCTATACAATTTACCATTGTATTGAGTGTGTTGGGGACACAAGAGACTCTTTGTTATTTGGTAGCAGGATTATTTGAGAGAGACCATCTTCATCCTACATCTCCCACGGATTGATAAATCTTAGGTCATCCACTTGAGGGAAATTTGCTGCTGTCCTACAAAACTCTACACTTGGAGGCCCAACAATGTCTACAAGGATAAAGTTGCATAGTAGACATCAATGCTTATATTCAGATCATTACCTTAGATATCGTCATAATTTTGCGCTTTTCTAGCAATTTCTCAACAGTAATTTGTTTACCCATCTTATGTGTTCTTTCAAGAGAGAAGCCTCTAGTGAAAACTATGGCCCCCAGGTCTATCTTTTATCATATTATTTCCAGATCTATAAATCCAAAAACCCAAAAATACATTGCTGCAATTTATTTACCTTTACTTTATTTTGCACTTTTATTTATTTTTTATACCCATGTTTATCAGATCTCATCCTTGCAAGTAACCGTGAGGGATTGACAACCCCTTTATCGCGTTGGGTGCAAGTATTTGTTTGTTTGTGTAGGTGCTATCATTGGAGACTTTTGTGTTCCTCCTACTGGATTGATACCTTGGTTCTTAACTAAGGGAAATACTTATCTCTAATTTGCTGCATCACCCTTTCCTCTTCAAGGAAAAAACCAATGGAAGCTCAAGAAGTAGCAAGTTTCAAACAAAACACTGTTGCGGATTCTACGACGGAAGCAAAATACATCGTGGCTTCAGAAGCTTCAAAGGAGGCAGTTTGGATCAACAAGTTTCTTGAAGAAGTTGGTATGGTCCCAAGTGCGATGAACCCAATGGCACTCTATTGTGATAATAGTGGTGTCATTGCTCAAGCAAAGGAACCAAGATCCTACATGAAGACCAGACATATCAAGCGCAAGTATCACATTATCCAACAGTATGTCGAGAAGGGTTTTGTGAAGGTCCTCAATGTTCACACGAATTTTAATGTGTCAGACCCGATAATAAAGGCTCTACCACAAGCAAAGCATGAGCAACACCGGATAGCCATAGGTGTTAAAGAGACTATGTAAACTAGATTATTGGCTCTAGTGCAAGTGGGAGACTGTTGGAATATGCCCTAGATGTAATAATATTGTATTATTTTATTTCCATTATTCATAATTAAGAGTTTATATTTCATGATATAACTGCTATGATCCTGGAATATGTTATTCGGTGGAAAACTCATATGCACGTGTGAAATGATAAATGGTAAACAACAAGTTCCTAGTCTCGCCTCTAAGACTGGCTCAAGTGTTGTTGGTGATCACGTTTTCTGAATCTTAGGATATCGTTAAGTGTAACGATAGTGCTAAAACAACATTGATGGTATGGCTTTAGAAGAATGATCATATTGAATCGACCCAAACTTGTCTATCATACTTTGGGGTTATATCGTTTGAAATCATTTGTTATAACACAGAGTGTTAGCATGTGTTTTTAGTCCCTCGGACCATGAGAGTGTCACTTCCTACCAGATGGTGGACTTTGGGGTTACTCAAACGTCATCTGTAACATGGTGATCATAATGACAACTTTCAGGCTCGCCGGAAAGTTTGACAAGTGACCGGATAGCTCGAGAGTGGGATTTGCTCCTTCGACGATGGAGAGATATTCTTAGGTCCCTCTCGGTGTGACACATCCATCATCTTCTGGCCATACACAGGTGACTACATCACGGGGATGTCAGAACACGCCAACGAGAAACAAGAACAAAACTGGTAAAGGGAACAACAGTATAGTGAGCATGGTGATGACTCGGAATGATACCGATGCACACCGGGTTTTGTAAAGTATCGTGAAGCAAAGGGAACATCACATGATAACCAAAGGTTCACTCGAATATCATGCGTGTAATCATAGGGACCGATATGGATGTCCACGGTTCCGCTATCGGTCATTGAACGAACGGGTTTTGTTCATGTCTAAGATTTACCGAACCTACGGGGGCACAAACTTAAGCTAATCACGATCTGCTGAGTGTTAGTGGGACAGGAGTAATGAGAATATATTTGTGGAATTGTTTCATTAATGTCGGGAATAGCTCCTAGAGGTTCCGGAAACGTTTCGGGGTCACCTGAAGGGTTTCGGTGAATATTGGGTAATATAGGGTATTACCGATTAATATATGTAGGTGGAAAATGTTTTCAGGAATGTTAAATTATATATAATGGTCTAAAAATGTTTGGAACAAATATATATTTAATTTAATATCAGTGGGCCTAATAAGGCCAATAGGTGGAGAAGGAATTGGGCCACAAGGGCCCAATAGGGGAGGCGCCCCCCTTTCCCCTGCGGGGAGGCCGAATCCTAGTGGGGGAAGGACTCCTCCTTCCCCCCTTGGTAGGTGCAAGGGGAGGGGATTTCTTTCCCCCTTTGTGACCCCCCTCCTTTCCCCTAAACCTATATATACTAGAGGATTTCCACCCTATGCAACACAAGTTTTGGAGCCTCCTCTAGTTGATCAAGTTCTACTTCTAGTTGGTCCTAGTTGACTAATTAGAGCTAGCCTTAGCCACCTCTAATCCTCATAATTAGAAGCCCCATGTGGTTCTAATCTCCTCCCTCTAATTCTTCAGCGACGATTAGCTCTGGACGGCGAAGCGCTGCCGGATCGTGAAGACCATACGCTTGCAACCAAGTAGAGAGGCTGTGCTTTCGGTCTTCCCTTCGAGGGCGGTTCGCGGGATCGTCATCGATGTTCGAGGGACTCCAAGTTCGATCTGCACTGACTCGTCTACTTCCCCTGCACTCCAGAGTCAGTAACGATCGTTGATCCAAACCCGATATGCATCTTCATATTGTTCCTGGGTGTTAGTAGGGTGATTGTTTTGTCTTCTACTACGTTTTCCAACAGCTAGTGGCGACGACGCCCATGGGTGTCATTCCCCTCATTGGAGGTGTCGTTGTGGTGTGTCGGTATCTTGATCTCACTCACTTGGTTTGTTGTCTCGGGGCGAAATCATAGGTTTGGATGTGGATTGGCAATGACAGTGTACACGACTTCGTTCCTTTGTCGGGAGCATCATTTTGTAGACACTTCTTGGAGGTTCTATGTTGCGTTTCTTTGGTGCTCGTCAATGTACTGGATTGTGCTAAAGGGCGCTATGTACGCCGTCGTAGGTGAGTCCAAGACAATGAATTTCTCAGGGTTGTGTAAGTCCCGCTACACACCTTCCAACTCTTTTAGGCACTCAAGGATGGTTGTTGCATCTGCAAGGAGGGGTCTTTGGAGTTGTTGCTCTTCAGAAGTGTCTGTCATTGGTCCAGAAACGACTTTATTGGTTAGTATAGGATAGACTCTTAGAGCATCTATAGCCGGCCGGCCCAACACCCCATCCCTCCTTATACGTCCGAGCGGACGGCCCGATCACTAACTAGTGAAAAAACCGACCCAACAGGGCTCCTCAAACCGGTCCCAAATGCCCGGGTTGTCCGGCACCCCTCATATCAATCCCAAATCTGAGGCGGATATGGGGAGGCCTGAGCATGTCCACCACGTCAACCCAACCCACTGTGGCTCACACCGACTGCACTTCTGCCCCCACAAATATCATAAGACGGACGAGCAAACCCTAGTCAAACCACAGTCGCTCAACCTCTCCGCTCCTCGACCGTCTCATCATGGCCGACAGAGACTTCTACTCTGACTCCATCCATTGGGAGCTCGCCGCGGAGTCCTCTAGCTCATCGGCGCACGAGGAGGAGGAGCTTGCGCTCCGTCGCTCATGGATGGACCGAGGCGGAAGCTCCTCTTCCGCGGCATCGCTGGTGGGCTCGGTGTGCAGCTGTAGCTCCACGGTGCCCCTGGACCGCCTGATGCGGTCCCCACCGTTCCCTGCCAGGTGGCACCCAACACTGCCAGCACCTGCTCCTCTGAGGTGCCGCTGAGTGCTCATGTTGGCTGAAAGGCAGCCGGAGTCAGAGGGGCGCACGTATCGGCGCACGAGGAAGCAGGCAGCAAAGGCGACGGTTGCCAGCCGCTCCATGTGTGAATCTTGCAGATCTGCGTCGGAGACGCGTCCCACGCAAACGACGACGACAACGCCCTCCACGACGGCATCTACCGCTCCTACACATCCACGGAGACCGCCGTCGCCACAAAATGCGGCGGCGCTCCGCATGGGGCTCGAGGAGTCCTAGCGGCCGGCGATACAACGGGTGACGGCGGCGAAGAGAGCCACACAGCTCGCGGCAGAGCAGAACCGCATGGCGGGCATCATCATCTCGTCCTTTCCACTCCCCTCAGACAACGATGCTCCCGATGCCAACAATGCATACACCAAGGACAACCGCCGAGACCGCAAGGGGAAGCGTCCGACAAGTGGTAAATCTGATTGCGCCATCTCTTAGTTTTAATTAGTATCTAAGTTAGGTGATGAACTCCGGTAGCATGCCTTTCTGGATCTACTCGGATTGCGTTAGGTTTCTATGTTGTATCTATGTCGGATCAGATTGTGTTTATATGTTCTCAATGCCGAATTGCTATGTTTATATGTTGATCTATGTATATGTTCTCAATGCCGAATTGCTATGTTTATATGTTGATCTATGTAGGTACGTCATTTGCATGGGTTTATATGAATTTGTGGTAGGACATATGAGGGATGTGGTTGTGGAGCGTGAGAAATGCGGTTTGCCCGGTCACCTCCTACGGAAGCACCCACGGCCATATAGGGGCCCAAAATTAGATGACCACGACTGTAGATGCTCTTACGCGCGTTGTTGTTTTATGTGCGTTCGAGTTGGGGGTGGGTTTGCTTCTCACCGGGATATACATAATTCTATATTTTTCTCCCGTGCCTCGTGGGGTGGCAGGTCATACAAGAACACAAGTCACGACATTCCAAAGGTGCCGTCCTGCGACCGCCACATTACATGGACAGATCGTCAAAGCCAAAACTTTTCTTGTCGAATTTGGCTGACTTCTGCGGCCAACTGTCAAGATTGGAAGCTGCCAGGTGCAGGCGCTGAGGAAAGCTATGCACATGGCACAAATGGCTACCTGAAGAAAGTAGTTTACACATTACGATTTTCATAAAATTGGAGAAGTGGATTCAGCTAATATATATTCATACTGGGTAGTACTGAATTTCACAAATTTGGGCGACACGGTCATGAATACGTCATCTTTACCCACTTGGAACTTAGTTGAATAGACAGGCAACAATTCCTGCCAATCTGAAGGGGTTGAGCCAATCCTTAACTATCCAGACAAGCATTTACTGCAAGTCACAGCAAATTCATAATTCATATGTAAGCATACCCTAATACTTGCTTGAAAAAGTGCTGGCTGGCATAAAACAGTGGTTGCAGAACTCCATCAGCATGTTCAGTTCCATCATAATTTGAGTGCATATTTCAGTTCTTCCCGAAGTGAAAGGGATCCTTGGTGAGCCTCTATATGGCTTTTGGCACTCAATTTTCTCGGGGATTTTTCATCGATTGCTGCATGAGGTACCTGAGAAAAAAAGACTTGAGATTAATGAGAAAACATGGGGCAAAATGGCATGAGCCACTGCGGAGATGACAACTCAAGTGTACAAGAACTAAAGACAATTGGTTGAGTTGCAGGTGCAAGAAAAACTGTGAAGTACAAGCATGAAAGTTCTTCACTTAATTCAGCTCTTGTTAGTTGGAACCCAATACAATATGTGCTAAGCCAACAGAGCGAGCCACGTGTTTCAATGCATTATGGAAGGAGAATAACTAAGTGCTACTTCCTCCGTTTCTAAATATAAGCCTTTTTAGAGATTTCAATGTGGACTACATACGGATGCATATAGACATATTTTAGAGTGTAGATTCACTCATTTTGCTCCGTATGTAGTCCGTATTGAAATCTCTAAAGGGGCTTATATTTAGGAACGGAGGAAGTAAAAGAGAATCACAAAGTAAATGTAGACAACCACAAAGTAAATTGCTGCTTTGCAATCTGAGGACTATGGATTGAGAGGTCAAGGGTTACCTGCCAGTGTAAAACCCTGCTGTATACCATGCATTCAGTACGACAGCAAGATCACTGTCTGCTCCTGTGGTGTCTAAATTCAGGTTCATGCCCAAAGTTGTGTTATTCTCCTTTCCAATTCCACCTTCATTTCCTATGTCTAATCAAGAGAAGAGGTGTCTGGTGAGATAAATTAAATATATATGTGCTATGAAACGTATTAGCATGTTATGATCTCAAGTTGATGAACATTCACGAAATTAAATGTCAGCCTTTACATTGAAGAAACATGCACAAAATGTCCTACCAATCAGATATACAGTTGAAAAGTGGAAATTGGGAGTGCTAGAGGAGAAACTAGCTATTGCATTCTTTTAAGACAGAACTTTAAGATATCCACAGAACAAGCACAGTAGTAGAACTACCAACCATTCATACGAGGGAAAATGCTTACTTGGAAAGGAGGCAGCACTTCCAGATATTGTATTTCTCATGAAATTCATGGCACCTTCAGCAGTCATCATAGCAGCCTTAGCAACTTGATCATCGCCACTAGATACCTTAGTTGGTAGCTGCGTGAAGGCTGCACCAGTAGGATATGTGGTGCTTGCTCCAGGGCAATGATCACCTGCAAATCATGTAGTCCATAGCGATAGGAACAGGGTTAAAAGCTCTGTAATAGGCAAAGAAAACAAGAATATAGGGTTAACCAAACTAGGCACTTACAAGTGAACGATACGCTGCAGCCTCCATTAGGTAGCATACCAGAGGAATCGCCACTTTGTTGCCCAGTTGAACAGCAGGAGATTGAAACCATGGGAGCATTCAAGGAGCAGCATGAGGTTTGAGTGGTTGAAGAGTTTGGGTCTGGTGCTGTGACAATGTAAGCAGGAACTTGCTGCTGTTGGTATGCTGAAGATTGTTCAGGGGTTTGATAATTCCAATAATTTGTCTGATGTAATTGCTCAAGAACTTTCTGGCTTTGCACCTCAAGTTCATAGTACTTCCTGAGTAATTCATTATAGTCCTCTGTCTGCTGGTTTGAGCTATCCTTTCCCTCAGTATTGGTGACATCTGAGAAGCATGTCTTAGATTCAGAGATATTTGTCTCTTTGCCCAGATTTGTTTCTCGAAGAGGAGCTTGCTTATCGGTCTTTCTTTCTTCACAGGGCTGCTGTGGTGTCTCCACTGGACCAATGGGTAAGTTAGTGCAGCTGTCATTTTTCTCTGTTTGCCTTTACAAACAAAGCAATACTTCATCAATTCTAGGACAATAAAACAAGAATTTAAAATTGTGTAAATTATTGACAAATGTGAATGGAAAGGATAAAACAAGTTCAGGTAAAATAAACAGGTAAGCATTAGGCCATTACACCACTTGATACATTTTAAAGCAAAAGGAAAATTTGAAGTTTGAAGTTCTCACTTAGCTGAAATAGATTCACAGTGCGCATTTCACAGGTTGAACAACAGACTGGAGAATTTAGCAAGGAATCACTAGATATGTAGCCAGAAATAGTACCAGTAAAACTCCAGCGACAGGTTCAACCAGCATTAGTACTAGCTTAAATCGTTAATTCTAACCACACATGTAGAACTGGTTGACGGTTCCATAACATGAATCCCACACTTAAACTCTTCCCACTAATAAAAGTCAAGTTCTAAACGAAACATTCAGAGAAAGACAGTTAGACAGAGGAACATAGCACCGTCCTTTCTAGTTTCCATAAACAAGCTGAGTAACTTATAGAATTGCTATCTTTGCATAGGATAACCACTGTCATGCCAGTAAAACAGGACAAGATATTATCTGAAGCCACAAGCATCAGTCTACTTACTCATCTGCCACTTCAGTAGAGACAGGTTCTTCTGCAACAGCAGCGGCAGTGTACGCGGCAGCGGAATCGGCAGCGGCAGCTACATCTTCTGACTCTTGTTTCTCGGATGGAGCACCTTGGTTGTTCTTGCCATGCATTGCCTACAAGCCACCACAATGAATTAGCACAATGCAAACGAGCAGTCCAACTATTCGCATAAATGTGGGAGAACCCCTGCGTTCTTCCACATAACAAGTAAAGGGGGAAACTTAATCGAGCTATTCATCTAACCAGAGAGAAACGCACTGAAAACTAGTAAATCTATCATGTACAGTTATGCTGTACTCATACTACTGCACAGCGGCGAAGAAATTCGACAGAGCAATCCATCCGACCCCAACCCCAGCCACCAAACCAACGCGCGGACCTACTCCAGATGCTCCAGCCCGGACCGCGAATAAGCTCCCTAAACCCTAAACCCTAGCGGCGGCGACGGGGTACCAAATCCGGAAAGGGCCAGAGGATCAAAGGGGGGCGAGGGCGCATACCTTGTAGGTGGCGACGGCGTGGTCGAAGGCGTCCACCAGCGCCGAGTCGTCCCACAGCTCGCCGCCCTTCCCCATCTCCTCTCTCGCCAACTTGTCACGCTCACGGCTTCCTCCTCTGACCTGCTGCGCCTTCCCACGAGCGAAGAGGACGAAAAGGAAATGCGCCTCCGCTCCAGTAAAACCCGCCGCCGTCACAAGTCGACGAACCGTCCATTCCGCCTACGAGGCGCAAGTTCTTTTTTCTTTTGAGACAAAAACGAGGCGCAAGTAGAGCCCATCAAGTCCCGTAGCGAAACGGCCCGGTCGAACGGGAGGTCTCTATATTGCGGCGCTCACGCGAAAGCTTCCTCGGCCTGGACCAACAAAGGCTGGTCGCTCGTCAGCTCAACCGTTGACTGCTTTGCCTTTGTAAAAAAATGAAGCTAAAAAATTCAAAAAAAGTATATAAAACTTAAAATTTGAAAAAGGTACACATATTTGAAAAAAGTTCATTGATTTTATAAAAATTTCATCGCTTTTGAAAAAAAATCATTGATTGGAAAAAAGTTTATCATTTTTGAAAAAAAATCATGAAACTTCAATAAAAATTTATCAAATTAAAAAATGTTCATGGTTTATAAAAAAATCACAAATTTGAAAAAAAATCATCACATTTGAAAAACAACATCGATTTGAAAAGTTCATCAGTTTTGATAAGAAAAGGTTCATGCATTTAAAAGAAAGAAAAAGAAAGAAATGAACAGAAGTAACTAAACACATTCGGGTGTGTTGCCTAGTTGGCTACTGTAGCTAGCACTTGAGACAGAGGTGTGTTCGAGTCGTAGCACTCGCGCGTGCTTTCTTGGTGTTTAAAAGTAGAAGAAAAAATGTAGATGGGCTGGACTGGCGGGGAGGGTGTGCGTCTGTTTGCGAACTATAATATAACATGTGCCTTAAATGCCATAGTGTCACACCCTAGCTAGTCATGCATTAGAGTGTTGCATCATGTTTACTCATTCATCAGAAACTTGAAATGGGGATGACAGAACCCCAGTTCCCCCTGAAACCAACTAGGGTTACTAAAATAATTTTTCAATGAACCTGAAATGCCCTTCTAAAATGCCCATCATTTTTGCCTTGGTTCAGAACCTCTGCCAAAAGTGGTGCACATTTTCCTAGGCCATCCTAGGGTTTTTGAATTAAATCATAACTATTTGAATTTGGGCATTTAAAATAATATAAAATATTTAAATGCTCAAATATCTCCAAACTAAAATGTTTCATGTTGGAAATAATCCAACTATGAGCCAGGAGTAGTTTGGTGATTTTTGGAATTGCCTAGGTATTTTATTTAATTCAACAAAGTTGCAGAAGTATTAAATAAAACAGAAAATAGAAAAGAAAAGGGGAAGACTTACCTGTGCGGCCCAGCCAGCTGGCCGGCCCAGCAGCAACCGACCCAGCCCAGCACTGTAGCTCCCCGTCGTCTTCCTCCCCACGCCCCGAAGCTGCTGCGTGCTCGCGCGCGCGCGGCCGCGCGGCCACCTCCTGCTTGCCGACGCCCTCCTGGCCGCGTGGACGACGCCCGCAGCCCGTCCCGATCCCCCCTGCTCTCTCTCACTCTCCCCGGCTCTCTCCTTCCTCTCCTCGCTCTCTCCTCTCGCGGCCGAAGCACACCGTCGCCGCCGTTCGCCTTAGCCACTGCCTCCGACCACCCCTCGCTCCCCCGATTAGCTCAGGAGCTCCGCCTCGACTCCCTCTTCCTCCCCACCGCTCCACGAGTCCCCGGAAGCCCTGCATCGCCGCCACGTCGCCGTTCCCCTCTTCGGGCTCCGATCACCGTCGCCGACGAATTCGCCGTCTCCAGCGCGTCCCCGAGCCCGTTTCGACGCCCACTGCAACCGCGGTGAGCTACGCCACCGTTTCCCCCTTCTTCCCTGCTCTCTCCCGACCCCTAGGCCCTAGCCCCACCGCGGCCGAAAGCTTCACGCCGCCGGCGATGTCGCCGTCGTGGCCACGGTCGCCGTAGCGCCCAACCGAGCTCACCATCGTGCTCCACATCTCACTAGGAGCACGTAGCACGCACCAACGCTACCCCAAACCCCCTGCAACACCCTTCCCGTGCACGACCGAACCCCGGCGGCCGCAACCGAGCTCGCCGCCGTCGACTCCGGCCACCCCGACCCCAACGGACTCCGCCAAGAGCCGCGGGTCGTCCTCAGCTTCACTCCGGTGGCCTCCGCGGTCCATTTGGTGGCCGAAACGACCAAAACCACTATCGCCGCCGCACTGATGGTCGCCGCCGGCCAGAACTCCGGCGAGCTGACGTGGCCTAGTTAATTAGCCACTAACCCACCACCTACTGACGCTGACAAGTGGGCCCCAGGGCTTAGTCAAAGCTAACCAGCCCGGGTCAACACGGGATTAGCCCCTGTGTCACTGACGTGTGGACCCCACACGTCAGGTTTGACCCGAGCCAGCCCTGTTGACCTGCTGATGTCACTGTGACGTCAGGCTGACGCAGTAAATGATATTTCTGGATTTAAATTAAATCAGGAAATTCCAGAATATTAATTAAACTTCAAAAATTCATAACTTTTATTCTGTAACTCCAAATTGGACAAATTATATATGAAAAATGATCAGAAAAATCCAATCTATCCATCTGTACTATTTTCATGCATGATCAAACAAGTTAAATTGATGTTTTAATCAGAACAAGGAAAAGCACTTTAAAAGGCCATATTTGAATTTGGAATTTGAATCTTTGATTCAAATTTGCTCAAACACTTCTGGCTTTAGTTGCATTAGCCCAACACACTCATATTGCCATGTTTCATGCATGCATCATATTGTTGCACATTGTTTGGTGATGCCTGTGTATCGTTATCCTTTGCGACAGGATCTGTCCCCGAAGAGTACCGTGACTACCCTAACGAAGAACCGTATCCGTGCAACGAACCATCAGGCAAGCAACCAACCATTTGATCATATCGATACAATCCCATGTTCTCGCTCCTGCTCTCTTTTACTGCATTAAGACAACGCGATTCAAACTGCTGTGTGCTACGGTAGTTGAACCCATTTCCTCTGCATGACCTGTCATTGCCACAGTAACTAGATGAAACCCACTAGCATGTGTAGGAGTTGATTGAGCCATATGTATGTGTTGTTCCTACCTTGCTATGCCTGCTATGCTTAGAGTCGTGTCAGGTCTGGTTCATCTGGGTGATGGGCTAGAGTGAAATGTTAATGTCGGTAATGAGAGTGGTGTGGTGAACACGATTTGGTAAAGGTATCGATGAGAGGCCATGTAGGAGTACATGGTGGGTTGTTTCATTGAAGCCGACCTTAAGCACTGAGATCTGTATGTGTGATTTAAGAATCAGCTACTACCATACATTGGGCCCTGAAATATGACCCCGCTCGACTTCTTATTCACCTTAGCTCTCTGTCCAGGAGTTGCAAGTAGTTTCTGGTGTTTGTAGCCTACTGGAGGCCGTGGACAGCGCTGACCGTAGGGGTGGGCTGTGATGCGGTAGGTACGTGGCCGGGTGTACCGAATACCCGTTAGGTATCTCGGGAACCCTGTTCACATCGTTCGGGGCCGTATGGGAAACCTCGGCCGGACTCCCTGCGGATGGAACCTGAATAGGCGATAAACCTGGACTAGAGGCTTAAGTGTTTAGGTAGGTCGTGGTCTACACCCACGTCGGCTTTCGCTTGAAGTCTGCCGAGCACATGTCGTGTGCAGACGCTAAGTGGTGGAAACATGTATGAAGAAGTACACCCCTGCAGGGTTAACATGATCTATTCGAATAGCCGCGTCCGCGGTAAAGGACTACTTGGTTGCCTATACAGTTCATAGACAAGTAAATGGAAACTATTAAAAGCCTCAAGATAAGTGTGAGTGCCGAGGATGGCTCTTCCGTAGGAAGACGGAGGTGGATCCTCGGTAGTGTATTGAAGTGGTGAATAGTGGACTCGTGTGCGCAAAACTATTTCAAGTTGGAGTATCGTAGGATAGCCTAGCCAAGGGTCAAAGCTGGCTTGCTGCAATAACTCCACCAACCCTTCTTGATACTATGCATGTATGTAGGTTCTGATGTAAGTCTTGCTGAGTACCTTTGTACTCATGTTGCTATAATCTACATTTTTACAGAAGACGCTGCAACCCCTTCTGATGGGTTCTATGTAGACGTTGACATCAACGAGTAGGCTAAAGACCCAGGTGGTGACCCTGAGCTTGTGATGGACCACGTAGTATAGTTAGGCTTCCAAGCCTCTTTTATTTTACTAGTTGTCTGTACCCAGACAAAGTACTTCCGCTGTTGGCTTGTATGACTGTATGACTTGTATGTTGGGTCGTGAGACCCGTACCTTTGTGTGTATGACATGTATGGCTCCCTGAGCCTTAAATAAAGTACTTGTGTCGTAGAGTCATGTTGTGATGCTTCGTTGTATTTGCACATATCGAGCATATTGTGTGTATGATTGAAATGCTTGGTATGTGTGGGATCTGACTATCTAGTTGTTTATCTTTAGTAGCCTCTCTTACCGGGAAATGTCTCCTAGTGTTACCGCTGAGCCATGGTAGCTTGCTACTGCTCTGGAACACTTAGGCTGGCCGGCATGTGTCCTTCTTCGTTCCTGTGTCTGTCCCTTCGGGGAAATGTCACGCTTTGAGTACCGGAGTCCTGTTAGCCCGCTACAGCCCGGTTTACCGGAGTCCTGCTAGCCCAGTGCTACAGCCCGGACCCACTTGCTGATGACCGACACGTTCGAAGCTGGGTCATGGATGCCTGTCCCTGTAAGTCTGTGCCGCTTTGGGTTTACGACTAGTCATGTCAGCCCGGGCTCTTTATCATATGGATGCTAGCGACACTATCATATACGTGAGCCAAAAGGCGCAAACGGTCCCGGGCAAAGGTAAGGCGACACCCGTGGGGATACCGTGCGTGAGGCCGCAAAGTGATATGAGGTGTTACCAGCTAGATCGATGTGACATCGAGTCGGGGTCCTGACAGCGTTGGCATCAGAGCCGGACTGCCTGTAGGTTCTCCAAGCCAAACTGGTCGATGTTGAGTCTAGAAATTCTTTAGTTATATGTAGGGGAATTGTTTGTGGGATGGAACGTAAGGCTCTTTTTACTCCTTATACCTTGTGACTTTCTGATCTGAGTCAGTCCATTCTTCCACCGGGGGTTAAGGAATTAGGATCTGTTCTCTCTATCAGGTTCACGTGTTACTAATCAGTAGTACCTTATAAGTTTGATGGTTATCAGCCTAGCTCAGTTCTACTACCACATTATGTTGTTAGAATGGTTCCAGAACTTTGATGTGATGATGTTGAGTGTGTACGAAATCCTTTGTCAAATGTCTCAATATCCTTTTTGAGCATTTACAGCTGTTATGCTGCCGAAATTTTGCTAGAAATTCTAATGCCTTTGCATTATAATTGTGCTTTCAGATGGCCACTCGCGACCTCAATCAAGTGGTTCGCCTGACTCGATGCCTAGATGTACCCGGCCATACTGCTAAGTTGGTCAGGGTAATGACTGAGGCCGGATACCGCTGGTATCCCGAGTACACGGTCGAAGAGCAATTCCGAGATTTTAATCAAAGCCAGTATCTCTGCACTGTCAGGATATTTCCATCTTATCCTGGATCCACTGAGCCTCTTCACTGCTCCTATGGACTCGGGGTTACTATTGAGATGGCTGTGCAGGATGCCGCCTACTCCATGATGACCATTATGCGAGTCAGATCTGGGTTATTTCGGGACTCTGATTTCCGGTATATGCCAGGATCACTTCCGGGAGCACAAGGGTATCTCCAGGCTATCTATGCTGACTCCACTCAGGAGGATTCACGGACTCGCACCACTGCTGAGATGCTCGAGGATAAGGACCGTGAAAATCGGGCCTTAAGGCTAGAGCTCTTCAATACCCGTGCTGACCACTGGGCCACTTTGACTCGGTTCGCACCGGCGGTGCAAGCTGGATATTCAGATATGCGCGATCTCTATCCTGTGAGATCTGCTCTGCCAGACGTGATGGTTTGGCGTGATGTAGGAGGCATCACCCCACCTCGCGGTCCCCGCAGGCCACCGTTTGTTGGTCCACGACCTCATCCTAGCCCCTATGGTCCACAAGCTCCGCGAGATCGTCTGTTTCCGGATGAACATGTTGAGCTTCCAGGCTATGGAGGTGACTTCTACGAGGACTACTACGGATCGGTCTAAGTTAGTGGTAGCATCACTAGTTCGCACTAGCTGTGTCGTCTATCGTCCCGCGTGACTCGTGGGTTATGACCTAGTTTGTACTCCTTCCGGAGGTGTAGAAAAATAATGTATAGGAGCTTGGAATGCCTCCGATGAGATGTAATCCTTTTCTCACCGTAATAGTACTTTGTTTGGTCTTGTACTAAACTTTGTATGGTGTGTATGACGATGGAATAAAGAAGCAGTTCTGTATCTACCATGTCATACGGATGATCATCTTGCATTCCGAGTTATTTCTTACATTATGTATCCTATGTCGGAATTTCATCATTCTGACTAAATCATTGTCTTGTTTACCTAGGATGGTCAACACGCGCGCCAACCCTGCTTCTCAAGAGCAGGCCGAAGGCAGTGAAGCCAGGAATGAAAATCTGCCTCATCCTCCTTCACTAGCCGAGGTGATGATGGAAGCTGAGAGAAACAAGCGGGAGACAAACCGTTTGTTGGAGCGTATTGAACAGAATACAGCACACCATCAGAGGGCTAACGTGGTGTCACTCAGTGATTTTATCAAATTGCATCCACCCACGTTCCACCACTCCGTCGAGCCTCTCGACGCTGATGACTGGCTTCGCAGTATCTCTCACAAGCTGCGTTCCGCGCTGGTAGCTGAGGCTGACAAGGTCACCTTTGCTGCATATCATCTTGAAGGCCCCGCCAGTCTATGGTGGGAGAATTATGGAGCCATGCGCCCAGCGGGCCATGTCACAACTTGGGCTGAGTTCAGCGAGGCTTTCCGTGAACATCACATTCCGGAGGGTCTCATGGACCGTAAACGTGAAGAATTTTGCAGTTTCACCCAAGGCCGACTTTCTGTGGATGCCTATAGCAGAGAGTTTGGTAATCTCGCACGATATGCAACTGAGGAAGTGTCTACTGACGCCAAGAAGCAAGCAAGGTTCCGTAAGGGCCTTAGTCCTGAGCTTCGCCGTGACCTCCGTCTGCATGAGTGCACATCTTTTTCGAAACTTGTCAACAAAGCCATCAGTGCTGAAACTGGTCAGACTGACTATGACGCAACACGCAAGCATGGACGTGACACGGGTTCCTCATCCGGTGCTGGTCCTCAGAAGCGCCGCGTGTGGGTACCCAACACCGCCCTGCCACCCAGGTTCACACCGAGGCCATCTTTCCAGGCGCCTCGCCCCGCTCAACAGTCTGCTCCAGCCAAGCCCTATGGGGGTCCATCCAATAATGCTCCTCCACGTACCAGTTCCGTGACTTGTTTCAAGTGTGGGGAATCTGGTCACTATATGCGTGAGTGTCCCCAGACCAACCCCAATCAATCTGCTAAAGCTGTTGGCCGTGGCAAGCCGACAGGGAAGGTGTTCCATGCCAAACCGGTCACCGCTTCACGTGGCCATGTCAATTGTGTCTCTGCCGAAGAAGCTCAAGAGGATCCCAACGTCGTTCTCGGTACGCTTCTTGTTAATTGCCACCCGGCATCTGTTCTTTTCGATACAGGAGCCTCTCATTCCTTTATATCTGAAAATTATGCTCGTTTGCATAACGTTGCATTCTGTGACTTGCCATCCACTATGGAAATCTCTACCCCTGGGTCTAGATGGCAGACCTCTAGGGTAAGTTATGGAAATGAGATCCAAGTCGACAGACTTGTTTTCCTTGCATCTCTGATAGCCCTTAAATCTTCGGATATTAATATCATTTTGGGTATGGACTGGATGTCAGCTCATCAAGCCAAAATTGATTGCTTCTCTAGGACTGTTCAACTCACCCATCCTTCGGGGAAGATAGTCAATGTCTTGACCCGAATAGCCAAGCGACAGTTATATTCTCTTAACGCCAGCCCTTTGCCAGATCTTGAGGACGTTCCGGTAGTCCGTGACTTCCCGGATGTCTTTCCAGAGGAATTGCCAGGTGTTCCACCTGACAGGGATGTTGAGTTCGTAATAGACCTCATTCCAGGAACCGTTCCGATTGCTAGAAGACCTTATAAGATGGCACCTCTAGAACTAGCCGAGCTTAAGAAACAACTCGATGAATCCTTGAAAAAGGGTTTCATCCGCCCTAGTTCATCTCCGTGGGCTTGCCCCGTCCTATTCGTTAAGAAAAAGGATGGTACGGACCGGATGGTTGTAGATTACCGACCTGTCAATTTGGTCACAATCAAGAACAAATACCCGCTTCCCAGGATCAACGATCTGTATGATCAGCTCGCTGGATCCTCAGTCTTCTCCAAGATGGATTTGAGGTTGGGCTACCATCAAATCAAAATCAGAAACGGGGACATTCCTAAAACGGCCTTTGTTACTCGTTATGGCCAATACGAGTACACCGTCATGTCCTTCGGTTTAACCAACGCTCCAGCCACCTTTTCTCGGTTAATGAACTCAATCTTCATGGAGTATTTGGATAAATTCGTCGTAGTTTATCTCGATGATATACTCATCTACTCCAAGAACGAGGAAGAACATGCCGAACATCTAAGGCTAGTGTTGAAGAAACTTCGAGAGCATCGCCTTTATGCCAAATTCTCTAAATGTGAATTCTGGTTGTCGGAAGTGACCTATCTGGGTCATGTAATATCTGGTAAAGGTATTGCTGTTAACCCTGAGCGAGTTCAAGCCGTCCTTGATTGGACTCCACCCGAATCGGTCAAGCAAGTTCGGAGTTTTCTAGGCTTAGCGAGCTATTGCCGTCGCTTTGTCGAGAACTTCTCCAAAGTTGCCAAACCTCTAACCGAACTCCTCAAGAAAGATAAGAAGTTCGAATGGACTCCACAATGTGAGCACAGCTTTCAGGAACTGAAAAGACGCCTGACCTCTGCTCCCGTACTGGTACCGCCAGACTTCTCCAAGGACTTCGTTATCTACTGCGACGCCTCGCGACAAGGACTAGGTTGCATTCTCATGCAAGATCGACACGTAATTGCTTACGCTTCACGGCAATTGCACCCACATGAGGAGAATTATCCTACTCATGATCTAGAACTTGCAGCCGTAGTCTATGCACTTAAGACCTGGCGACATTACCTCCTCGGTAATCGTTGCGAAATATTCACTGATCACCAAAGTCTGAAGTATATTTTCACCCAACCGGATTTGAATCTCAGGCAGAGACGTTGGGTTGAATTGATCACTGACTTCGACCTAGGAATAACCTATACCCCAGGGAAAGCCAACGTCATGGCTGATGCGCTAAGTCGTAAATCTTATTGTAACAACCTGATGTTACAACAAAGTCAACCGCTTCTCCATGAGGAATTTCGGAAGCTTAACCTTCACATTGTACCTCAAGGTTTTCTTTCCACCTTGGTAGCAAAACCTACTCTTACGGATCAAATCATCGCTGCCCAAAAGCGAGATAAGGGGATATCTAAAATCAAAGAGAACATTGCTAGCGGAGGTGCTAGTTGTTTCTCCACAAATGATCATGGTGTTGTGTACTTTGAGGACCGTCTAGTGGTTCCCAAGAACCAGCATCTACGGCAGTTGATCCTTAAGGAGGCTCATGAATCTCCTCTCACCATTCATCCCGGTAGTACCAAGATGTATCAGGACCTACGCCAGAGGTTCTGGTGGACTAGGATGAAGAGAGAAATCGCTCAGTATATTGCTAATTGCGACGTCTGTCGTCGTGTAAAAGCAGAGCATCAACGGCCTGCTGGCACCCTTCAACCCTTAGCTATTCCTGAATGGAAATGGGATAAAATTGGTATGGATTTCATTACCGGTTTTCCCAGGACCAAAAGAGGGAATAATGCTATTTTCGTCGTGGTCGATCGTCTTTCCAAAGTAGCTCATTTCTTACCTGTTCGTGAGAGTATAACCGCTAGTCAGCTGGCAGACTTATACATCTCCCGAATAGTGTCTCTCCATGGTGTTCCTTTGGAAATCAATTCGGATCGAGGAAGTCTTTTCACCTCTCGATTTTGGGAAAGTTTCCAAAATGCTATGGGAACCCGTCTCTCCTTTAGCACCGCTTTCCACCCTCAGTCGAGTGGTCAAGTGGAACGCGTCAACCAAATTCTAGAAGACATGCTTCGAGCCTCTGTTATCTCGTTCGGAATGGACTGGGAGAAGTGCCTTCCATTTGCCGAATTCGCTTACAACAACAGCTATCAATCTAGCTTGGGTAAAGCCCCTTTTGAAGTTCTCTATGGACGACGATGTCGAACACCCCTTAACTGGTCAGAAACCGGGGAAAGACAATTCTTTGGCCCGGATATGATTCAGGAAGCAGAAGAACAAGTTCGTATCGTTCGTGAAAAGTTGAAAACAGCCCAATCCCGTCAAAAGAGTCAATATGACCGAAAACATAAGGCTATGACTTTCGAGGTTGACGAGAAGGCTTATCTTCGGGTCACCCCTCTGAAGGGAACCCATCGTTTCGGTATCAAAGGCAAATTGGCTCCTCGTTACATTGGACCTTTTCGCATTCTTGCCAAACGAGGAGAAGTTGCCTACCAATTGGAACTACCTCCGCACCTCTCCAGAGTTCACGATGTCTTCCACGTTTCTCAACTCAGACGTTGCTTCTCGGATCCTATCCGTGAAGTGGACCACGAAACGCTTGATCTCCAAGATAATCTTACATATCGAGAGTACCCCATCCGTATCCTCGATCAAGCCGAACGTACCACGCGACGTCATAATATCAAGTTTCTCAAGGTTCAATGGTCGCATCACTCTGAAGATGAAGCAACTTGGGAAAGGGAGGATCGTCTTCGACTCGAGTATCCCGCCTTCTTCCCGGAGGAACCCAAATCTCGGGACGAGATTCTTTTGAGTGGGGGTGAGTTGTCACACCCTAGCTAGTCATGCATTAGAGTGTTGCATCATGTTTACTCATTCATCAGAAACTTGAAATGGGGATGACAGAACCCCCAGTCCCCCCTGAAACCAACTAGGGTTACTAAAATAATTTTTCAATGAACCTGAAATGCCCTTCTAAAATGCCCATCATTTTTGCCTTGGTTCAGAACCTCTGCCAAAAGTGGTGCACATTTTCCTAGGCCATCCTAGGGTTTTTGAATTAAATCATAACTATTTGAATTTGGGCATTTAAAATAATATAAAATATTTAAATGCTCAAATATCTCCAAACTAAAATGTTTCATGTTGGAAATAATCCAACTATGAGCCAGGAGTAGTTTGGTGATTTTTGGAGTTGCCTAGGTATTTTATTTAATTCAACAAAGTTGCAGAAGTATTAAATAAAACAGAAAATAAAAGAAAGGGGAAGACTTACCTGTGCGGCCCAGCCAGCTGGCCGGCCCAGCAGGCAACCGACCCAGCCCAGCACTGTAGCTCCCCGTCGTCTTCCTCCCCTCGCCCCGAAGCTGCTGCGTGCTCGCGTGCGCGCTGCCGCGCGGCCACCTCCTGCTTGCCGACGCCCTCCTGGCCGCGTGGACGACGCCCGCAGCCCGTCCCGATCCCCCCTGCTCTCTCACTCTCCCTGGCTCTCTCCTTCCTCTCCATCGCTCTCTCCCTCTCACGGCCGAAGCACACCGTCGCCGCCGTTCGCCTTAGCCACTGCCTCCGACCACCCCTCGCTTCCCCGATTAGCTCAGGAGCTCCGCCTCGACTCCCTCTTCCTCCCCACCGCTCCACGAGTCCCCGGAAGCCCTGCATCGCCGCCACATCGCCGTTCCCCTCTTCGGGCTCCGATCACCGTCGCCGACGAATTCGCCGTCTCCAGCGCGTCCCCGAGCCCGCTTCGACGCCCACTGCAACCGCGGTGAGCTCCCGGATCGTTTCCCCCTTCTTCCCTGCTCTCTCCCGACCCCTAGGCCCTAGCCCCACCGCGGCCGAAAGCTTCACGCCGCCGGCGATGTCGCCGTCGTGGCCACGGTCGCCGTAGCGCCCAACCGAGCTCACCATCGTGCTCCACATCTAACTAGGAGCACGTAGCACGCCCCAACGCTACTCCAAACCCCCTGCAACACCCTTCCCGTGCACGACCGAACCCCGGCGGCCGCAACCGAGCTCGCCGCCGTCGACTCCGGCCACCCCGACCCCAACGGACTCCGCCAAGAGCCGCGGGTCGTCCTCAGCTTCACTCCGGTGGCCTCCGCGGTCCATTTGGTGGCCGAAACGACCAAAACCACTATCGCCGCCGCACTGATGGTCGCCGCCGGCCAGAACTCCGGCGAGCTGACGTGGCCTAGTTAATTAGCCACTAACCCACCACCTACTGACGCTGACAAGTGGGCCCCAGGGCTTAGTCAAAGCTAACCAGCCCGGGTCAACACGGGATTAGCCCCTGTGTCACTGACGTGTGGACCCCACACGTCAGGTTTGACCCGAGCCAGCCCTGTTGACCTGCTGATGTCACTGTGACGTCAGGCTGACGCAGTAAATGATATTTCTGGATTTAAATTAAATCAGGAAATTCCAGAATATTAATTAAACTTCAAAAATTCATAACTTTTATTCTGTAACTCCAAATTGGACAAATTATATATGAAAAATGATCAGAAAAATCCAATCTATCCATCTGTACTATTTTCATGCATGATCAAACAAGTTAAATTGATGTTTTAATCAGAACAAGGAAAAGCACTTTAAAAGGCCATATTTGAATTTGGAATTTGAATCTTTGATTCAAATTTGCTCAAACACTTCTGGCTTTAGTTGCATTAGCCCAACACACTCATATTGCCATGTTTCATGCATGCATCATATTGTTGCACATTGTTTGGTGATGCCTGTGTATCGTTATCCTTTGCGACAGGATCTGTCCCCGAAGAGTACCGTGACTACCCTAACGAAGAACCGTATCCGTGCAACGAACCATCAGGCAAGCAACCAACCATTTGATCATATCGATACAATCCCATGTTCTCGCTCCTGCTCTCTTTTACTGCATTAAGACAACGCGATTCAAACTGCTGTGTGCTACGGTAGTTGAACCCATTTCCTCTGCATGACCTGTCATTGCCACAGTAACTAGATGAAACCCACTAGCATGTGTAGGAGTTGATTGAGCCATATGTATGTGTTGTTCCTACCTTGCTATGCCTGCTATGCTTAGAGTCGTGTCAGGTCTGGTTCATCTGGGTGATGGGCTAGAGTGAAATGATTATGTCGGTAATGAGAGTGGTGTGGTGAACACGATTTGGTAAAGGTATCGATGAGAGGCCATGTAGGAGTACATGGTGGGTTGTTTCATTGAAGCCGACCTTAAGCACTGAGATCTGTATGTGTGATTTAAGAATCAGCTACTACCATACATTGGGCCCTGAAATATGACCCCGCTCGACTTCTTATTCACCTTAGCTCTCTGTCCAGGAGTTGCAAGTAGTTTCTGGTGTTTGTAGCCTACTGGAGGCCGTGGACAGCGCTGACCGTAGGGGTGGGCTGTGATGCGGTAGGTACGTGGCCGGGTGTACCGAATACCCGTTAGGTATCTCGGGAACCCTGTTCACATCGTTCGGGGCCGTATGGGAAACCTCGGCCGGACTCCCTGCGGATGGAACCTGAATAGGCGATAAACCTGGACTAGAGGCTTAAGTGTTTAGGTAGGTCGTGGTCTACACCCACGTCGGCTTTCGCTTGAAGTCTGCCGAGCACATGTCGTGTGCAGACGCTAAGTGGTGGAAACATGTATGAAGAAGTACACCCCTGCAGGGTTAACATGATCTATTCGAATAGCCGCGTCCGCGGTAAAGGACTACTTGGTTGCCTATACAGTTCATAGACAAGTAAATGGAAACTATTAAAAGCCTCAAGATAAGTGTGAGTGCCGAGGATGGCTCTTCCGTAGGAAGACGGAGGTGGATCCTCGGTAGTGTATTGAAGTGGTGAATAGTGGACTCGTGTGCGCAAAACTATTTCAAGTTGGAGTATCGTAGGATAGCCTAGCCAAGGGTCAAAGCTGGCTTGCTGCAATAACTCCACCAACCCTTCTTGATACTATGCATGTATGTAGGTTCTGATGTAAGTCTTGCTGAGTACCTTTGTACTCATGTTGCTATAATCTACATTTTTACAGAAGACGCTGCAACCCCTTCTGATGGGTTCTATGTAGACGTTGACATCAACGAGTAGGC